>NC_090222.1:8347500-8602500 GCF_024489055.1 Chanodichthys erythropterus
TATATATATATATATATATATATATATATATATATCAAATATATATATATATATATTATCAAATGGTTTTGTAGCGTAAAAACTTTCACTTTAGCCTCTATCAATGGCAGAGCACATAGCACAGAATTTTTGTGATATATTCAACAAAAGTACAATCGATCATAAACAGAGTAATTAATCTACCAATTTAAGTTTCCCAACATTAATCTTGTATGAATAAAAGATTATTCCGACACATTTCATGATTGAAAGGAGCGTGCAATCATTTAAATGGTTTGTGTAGTATGTACAAAACTGCAGAATCTGAACACCTTTGTATTAAAGAAATAAAAGAACACATCACATTAAAGTGCATTAAATAAACAAGGGTAGGCTATACAACACTAGATTAAGAGTAAAGACCATACAAATTAAACAATGTCACATTACTTTCACTCACTTACTTTACTTTCCAATGCAATCTCCAGTCTTAGATTAAATTAGTTTTTTTTTTTTAAATGGAGGAATAACCTGTTTCCAGAGTTGATCAACTGTGGTATATGCGATCCCAGCTCGTTTAGATAAAGTTGCACAATTAAAATGAAAAATGACACACACCGTAAAATGTAAGTCTAAAACTGTTTTAAAGATTGATGTTTATAGTAAAGTAAAAAAAAAAAAAAAGTTGAATTTCTTGTTAAAACTATCTGTCCATTATTTTCTGACAGTCATGCAGAGAGACTGGGCGAAGATTTATATGATGTCGCTCTCTGAATGCAGATACGGTGGCTGGATTGTGTTTACATTACACTGAGATCCAATCACAATGCATTCAGCACAGCAGTGAGGTTAATGAGGTCTGATTGCGCACTGACAATCGCAGTGATGTCTCGTGGTATATTAGAGGTAAAAAAAAAAAAATATAAATACTGTTCGGTTTCTTGCACAAACCGATCGTTTCCTGTCTTAGGACATCAATGTGCCGTCATGAGCCGCAGGGTTTAATTTGGATTTGTCTAGGCATATTTTTTGACTCTTATAAATTGTGTTACCATTGACACGCATTATAAGACTGACAGACGGCAACAGTTGGAGTTAAAAATCATAATTTGTGTTCTACTGAAGAAACAAAGTCACCTACATCTTAGATGTGCTGGGGGTAAGCAGATAAACATCAAATTTTCATTTTTGGGTGAACTATCCCTTTAAAGTTAATCAGTCAAGAGCAGTTACAGATGCATACAAATGTTTTTAATGTTGAAAATATAAAATGTTAAATACTGTTATTTGAAATGATAAAAAAAAAAAAAAAAAATGAAGACACTTTAAATGTGAAATTAAACCCACCAGTAGGTGGGTTAATGAGCAAATCATTGAGATTCAACCGATTAACTGAAGCGGCTGATTCATTCAGGAAGTGTTGCGCAGAGATGCAAAACAATTCTGTGGTCTTCGTTTGCGAAATACAGTGAAACAGACGATTTGGTGTCTAAAATGTAAGTCACTTGATATTAAGTTCTTGTTCATTAAACTGTACTCTGAATAAAATCAATATCACGTTTGTAATCATGCTAATATTTGGACAAAACGGCGCTCTGTGTAATATTGGTTAACTATATTAAATTATATAAATATGAATTCTGGGGCTTTCTAAAGGCATTTTAATAGACTAAATCACACAGTGAAATTGTGCACTCTAAATATGCACGCGCACTAGTCTAACCTACTACAATCAATAGGTGTGTTTTTGTAAAGTGAGGGACATACTCGATAATATCAGATCGTTAAATCAACAATTACGATATCATAGACGATATAGAACGCACACCCTACAGCACTGGCCCGGTTGGGCAAGTGACCGTTCCGTCTACTGTCCCGAGCATCGTTCACACTGGCCCCGGGCAGTCCTGTCGAGCCCTGACCAATCCCATGAGTCGACGTCCCAGCAAATTCAGCCCAAGATCAGACCGTGTGATGCTCAGAGAATTTGCAGACAGCCCAAGAGCTACACTTCAGACTATACAGGCCTCAGTTCACAAGTTAAATAATGAAGTTCAAGACAGTAGAATTAGAAAAAAACAGGTTAAGTATGGCATGTTTGGAAGGGTTTCCAGGGAGAAAGCCTCTTCTGTCTAAAAAACAATGCAGCACAGCTTAGGTTTGCAAAGTTGCTTCTGAACAAACCACAAGACTCCTGGAACAAAGTCCTTTGGACAGATGAGATCAAACTGGAGATGTTTGGAATTAAATCATAGCACCAAGTTTGGTGAAAACCAAAGGAGCATATCAGCACAAAAACCTCATACCAAAAGTCAAGCATGCGGGTATAGGGCTGATGATTTTAGGCTTGTTTTATAGCCATGGGCCCTGGGCATCTCACAGTCAATTGAGTCGACCATGAACTCCTCTGTATACCAAAGTATTCTAGAGTCAAATTTGAGACCATCCGTCCGACAGCTAAAGCTTGGACAAAACTGGGTCATGCAACTGGACAATGATCTGAAGATTACCAGCAAATTTACAACCGAATGGCTGAAAAAGAAAAGAATCAAGGTGTTGCAATGGCCCAGTAAAGTCCAGACCTCAAACTGGCTGAAAAGCTGTGGTGAGAGCCGTGCACAGACAAATGTCCACAAACCTCAATAAACTGGAGCAACATTGTAAAGAAGAATTCCTCCTGAACGATGTGAGAGACTGATAAAGTCATACAGAAAATGATTACTTCGTGTTATTGCTGCTAAAAGTGGATCTACAGGCAATTGAATCATAGGATGTCCTAACTTTGTCACCCATGGTTTTTGCATCTTGGCTTTATTTTTGCTAAATAAATAATGTATAATATGTCATTTGTTGTTATTCGTCTGAGGGTTTTTTTTTTTTCAAAATTTTAAGACCTGCTAAGCACTAGATGATTTTTTATTATGTCCGGATATGGAAAATCATGGGGTAAAAAAATTAAAAAAAATACAATAATAATAATAATACTTCTCTCTAAATAAATTTGAAGTAAACATGATAATCCATATGTTTTCTAATGATTTATATGCCATCATGTTAACAGGGAAGTTATAGGCCAACTTCATGTTAAGAGGGAACCCTGCAGTTTTAACAAAATAAAGGTTTTCTGTAAAATAAAATTATTCTCAGACAGTGCTCAGGAAACAGTCTCTTGCAAATATTGAGAAAAGAGTGTGACCAAATTAAGAAATTACTGTCACTAATTACTGCCTGTGATGGAGACCCTGAAGTTGTCTTTCATCACTTTTTATTTTTATTTATTTTTTACTATGACTCTTACTGTTCCTTTGCATTTTGTAATATTTATGTGGGGTTTGCCTGTTTTAGCTGAGTGGGTGTGGCCTTAAAGAAAGTGCAAACTGTAGTGGAGTGCTCATTTTAGCTATGTATGGTGCAAATGTATGTGTTGGTTTTATCTGTCGTAATTATTTTATTTATTGACTTGTTTTAACTCTTGTTCTTTATCATCTTGTGTATTTATTTATTAATTAATCATACTGAAGCAAAAGTTAATTTAAACAGAAAATGGTATACTCCAATTAGTAAGCAGGTTGGTATTTAAGATAGCTGTCACTAGTGAAAGGGAGGTCTGGATTATGGTTTAAGAGAATTTAAACAATGTTACTGAAGTGCTGCTTGACCGCACAAACTCTGGTCTCAATAGTTGAAGAGGGGAGTTGATACTGTTTTAGTATTATTACTGTTTTAGTTTTAGACTTTGTTTTGATAACTTGTTTTATTTCTGCTCTTAATTTATATTATAAATTTATAAATTTATTTATGTGTTCCATATTTATTTGCACATTTTGCACAACTGCTTGTAAAAAAACACCTTTTTGGACAACATCATCGCTTCCGTGTTTACATTTGCCCAAGAACAAAAAAACACAGCTCTTCCTGGGACGTGTTTGTCAAACTCAAAAACACCAGAGGCACTGATGCACAAATACAACATCTATTATTCAGGCTTCTGGCAGGAACGCCCAGGCTATGTCTGACCTTCTGAGGGTCTCTCATCCCCTATGGCTTCGGTTTGTCTCTTGCGCTTCTTCCCACAGATGGAGAAAGGAAGAGTTTCAGGGCAAATGTCAACAGCACTAGCAGAGAGACACTAAAACCGAAAGGGGAAAAAAGAGAAAGAGCAAGAAGGGTTCTGAGGGACAGAAGCAAGAATGAATGAAGCAATCTGCGTGATTATCTAGAGTGTGCTCTGGGCGAAATGCTCTGTGCTTAAGGACAAGCTTTCTCCTTCAAGAGCATTGACCATCATTCCAATTAAAAGCATCATTTCTCCCAGACAATTAATGTTAATTCTCATTAGACCTGTGAGCTGAGAAACCCACAATTATATTCCAGCAAGAGCTTTCTAGAGCTTCTCATACACAGTCATGCACAATGAATCCAGTCTATTTAAGGTGGAAAAAGCTCATTTTCTATATGTGGCATGTGGAGAATTCACTGGAGAATGGGCTGACAGGCTCTAATATACCCAACCTAACAGCTCTGTGACCAGCACTAATGTTTTTTCAGCTTTAACCAGTTTCACAAATGTTTGGGAAACACTTAAGGCTAATTATTTGGATTGTTTGAAGTCCATGTGACTAATAAGTGGGCCTTTGATTAGAGCCCACCGATTAGTCTCTGTTTCAGGCAAATTTAATTACCCGTCACATTATTTCTCAGCTTTTATCTCAACACGTCAATATATTAATGCCCAGGGCTTAGAGATGATAGTTTTTGCTCGGCTGGGAAAACCTTTCTCCATCACACTCCACATTAATTATAAAACACGCATCACATGTGCATGGAACCAAAATATGCCAACCTTGAAGGCTAAGCTGTGTTCTCTTGCTGGACACCCAAACTCAAATTTGCAGCTATAATATGCAATATTGGTTAATGGTCACATGACATACAGGTGAACAAATATTTCAGCTTTTTTAATAAGTGTTTTATTTTGTTTTGATCTAATGCAATCAAATGGTTCACCGGATTGATTAATAAGATTGTGCCCTGAGCAGGTCAGGAAGGAAGGGTTTAAATTGATAGGATGAACAATGAACTTATGCAAGAATTTCTCCATCTGTAGATGGATTTCCTGTAGATGATCACTTGCAGTCCTGCCACCCAACACAAGCCATTGATGGAGGCCAGATGACCCGTGGGCTGGGCGTGTCTGAGGGCAAGCATTTGCCAGTGTGCGTGGACCCTTTGATGAAGAGATGAGACTGCATATGCAAATCAGCTGTGATTAAACTCATTGATGTGTTAATGTTTAATATCAGCTGTCAAAGTGCGCCACTGTCTTACCCAGAAGCCTCCACACCAAGCTGTCCATCTGCTAATGAGAGATAACATAGGCTTGTTTTTTTTTTTGTTTTTTTTTTTTATGCGCTGACCTTATTTCTGCAATTTCATTCTCTGCTGCCTTTCCTCCATCAGCAGGATTGACATTTAACTTAAGGTTTCCCGACTGAGGGTTTATTCCTGCCCACACGCTTTTTGATATTTACATACATTATGCACTTTGACCTCATGTATTTAATTTTACTTGTTCTCTTTTTAGGTTTGTCCAAAGAGAACGAGGACATGCAAACTTCAACACTGGTGTTTCTCATCTCTTTCGTCTTTGATGTGAGTGCTTAATATTGTTGTCATCATACTCTCATCTCAGCAGACACAGAGTTTAGAGTTTTATTACAAACTCTAAACTCTGTCCATCCTGTCACTATTCGGCTGTTTTGCCAGCCATCAAAACACCGGGGGAGCACTTCAAAATGTGAAAAATATGTCGCTGCGTTAAATTATTGATCAGGGGCACACAAATGTGACCTCTCTCCACACACACATTTGAGATGTTTTCTGCTCAGTGTACTCGCAAATAGGTTTAAATGAAAGGTGTTGGAGCATGAATATGGTAGAAAGGTCTGTGAAACCTTGCTGATGGGAGATTTGCTGGAGTCGGTCTCCTCATGGCTGCGATGCTCCTGCAACAACCACTAAAAGCTTGTCTGCAGGACCCCCACTGCTTCAATCAACCAGTCACTCTCTACCTGTCAATACCAACTAGCCACAGCTGTCTCGTTCCCTCCTTCCATGTCTCTCCAGCTCCTGTAAGCCATAAATACTGCATGATGGGAAAGGACTGTTTAAACAGAATGAATGACCAGTGAAATTAAAGTTGGCAGAAGGATTAATGGCGGATTGGGGTCCTTGACTCAAGTCGTGAGTGCGGTAGGATTTCTAACATATACTGCGTCGGGAACCTGTCACTCAACAGGATATCAATCACTCCGTTTCACTCCACAAAGTAGACCCTGTAGATCTCACCATCAGAACAGCACAAACATAGGAGCTGCTGCTGAGTCAGGAACAATGTGATTGAGTGAGGATCTCTCCGGGTAAGACAACACCATCTACATCTGCTCAAAAATGACTTGATCATCCCTATGATCCACTGTGAAGTGAGCAGTTTGGTCCATGGCATAAATTAACATCTTACTGATTTGAAAATGATCGATGACACATATCTGCCCAGATCAACAGACATGACACCAAACATGTGCATGTACCTGTGTGATTGCACATCAGACTGGAGTTGTCTTTTCTTCCCTATTGTAATGTACAGTATTTCTAAGTGAAATGGCTTCTGAAACAAGAAACAAAATGTAGGGCGGGACTTGATTTTGTCCATGGGGAATTGATTGGATGTTTGTGATTTGCTATTGGTTGATCTCATGTGAGTGATAGGTTGTCCCACCCTTGTGCCAGTAAATACATCACCAGAGAAGCGATGTCACTGCATAAGGGAAGGGAAGTTATTTTGATTAAGGGAACGTTCATGTAAATAAATAAATAAATAAAATATGTGCACGGAAAAATCATTTATAATAAATACTGCAATATTCAACAACAACAAAAAAAATAAAAAATAAAATAATAGTCAAGTTTGATTTTATGGTAACTTTAACCTTTAACTATCACCTGGACCAGAGCATAAACCTTCATCATCTCATCAAGTCAAGTCAAGTCATCTTTATTTATATCACGCTTTTTACAATACAGATTGTTTCAAAGTAGCTTCACAGTGATAATAGGAAAATTAATGGAAAGAGGTTGTTTTGGCTTTACAGCAGCTCTAGGTAAACGTTATTATCAAGCTAAAGTTGATTCAATCACTTGCGTTGTAAAAATCATTAAATATTAACTTAGGGGCTGCTTAAAAGACACCTATTTAACTGACAACAGAAAATGTTCTTGCTGTTCATTTACGTGTTTAGTCTATAGGTATGCACGTTTGAATGTGTATGTGCGCAGACGATTAGTCTTTCTTTACGAAGTGACATCGCCAAATTACTTGTTTCTCCCGCATATTACAGAATTGTATCACATACTGTAATATGACGCAGCTGCCCTCAGCCTTAAAGTTCTGCTGACTGGGCTTTTAGGACAAAAAGCAGAGCAGATAAACAGAACACCACAACACTATAACATATTCCATAAGCATGACAGCCTGTCACAGTCAGACACCGAAGTTTGCCTCGAATGTTTCAGGCCACATTAACAGGGCGCAGGCACGCAGGGGTCCAGCACCCGAGCACGGCCTCGTCTCCCAATCAAAGGTGGCCGGTCTCAGCAAGCTGACATGTGTGGTGAGAGGCGACCCAATCAAGCGAACATCTTTCCCCAGACTTGAAGTGACATTTACTGCAGCTGGAGAGAAGATGAAATGCCACCAAGCTCTCTACCCTTCTCCTCCACCCTGTTCTCAGCACTTTCTGAAGATGACATTGAGGATATGCCCTAAACGGCTCTCAGAACCACTCTAGGACTGCTTCCGTTGGATGTAAGACCCCTCGTCATCAGCCGGCGCCTCTCAGATCCCTCACACAAAAGATTCACAGTGCTAAATAAACATGTAAAGCCTGTTTGACAAGCATATTTCATTATAGGAGCACAGTAACCTCGGTCATCACCTCCTTCAGGAGCAAATGGGATTAGAGTCACGTCTCGTCCCGCTCAGCACAAAGTAAAGAGGGTTTGTATTAGGGATGTCCCGATCACGTTTTTTTGCCCTCGAGTCCGAGTCATTTGATTTTGAGTATCTACCAAATACCGAGTCCCGATCCGATACTTCTATAATACATGAAAAAGAATAAAGAAGAGCGAAAAAACAGAGCCAGGAACAGTGCTTTTCAGGTTTTTCAGGTATCTAACAGTCGTTTTCACGTACAGAAAATGGATAAAGTAATCAAATATAAAATATCACTGCATATTATCTTTACTGTACTATAAAATAAATAAAGATTAATCATTATTGAAGTTACAAAAACTATTCAGTCAAGAGCAGTAAGTGATTTCTTTGTTATTTGTTGTTTTATTTAACATTAAAAACAGGCAGCAGGAATAGTTTTTCTCCCTTAAAGACATGCACAATCCAGTACATTTCTCGACTAATATACGTTCACTTAAGACATAACCGACTATGTTGGCTAGGATACTCGCTAGGACGGGCATTTTTAAATAATTTTTTGTATGAATTTGTCCGCTGAAGCGCAAGAGGTGAAAGAGAACTCAGTATTTGCCCGCTGACTGGAATAAGCGTGTGCGCGCTTCGGATGAGCACACACAAATCTTCTCACAGCGTGCAAGCTCTCTTTCGCGTCTTGTTCTTGAAGGTTTAAATCAGCAAGGCTTAAATTAGTTAGTTTAAACACAGATAGCAACGTGTGCTGTTCCGGTCTCACCTGTATCAACACCCGGGTGATGACGGCGTAATTGACTGGACATGATAGCAGACAGCACTCCCAGTCAACAGTTTACAAAGAGTGACTGTTTTGTCCATGCTTTTTGATTATCGTTGTTGTAACGTTTTGCGCAACCATCGACTGAAACGTACATTATTTGAACTCTGTCTGTCTGTTTTCCACGTTGCTATTTTAAACAAACCATACGGTACGGTTCGATTTTTTTTTACCGAGAACCGTTGCACCCCTAATACATATATATATCCGAGTCCTGATCGGGAGGTAACGTCCGATTCCGATCGAGTCTGAAACAACGTGATCGGGCCCGATTTCCGATCACATGATCGGATCCGGACATCCCTAGTTTGTATGACATGGAATTACTTTTGCACTGTTTAATAAATGAATCTCAAAGACTGTAATACACATAAAACCAAACGTGCACACACTGTAAAACTTTGCTGTAAATTTACAGCTAATTTCTAACAGTATTATACTGTATTTTCATAAAACAGTAACATTCTGTATATTTTACAGAATGTCTGTAAATACACAGTAGTTTTCTGTTTTCAGCCCGTTTCACTCGTAATACAGTATAATACTGTAGAAGCATTGCATTATGGGATTGATTTTTTTCCCCACGCTCATTTCAAATTTCTAGGCCAGGCATACATTTTAGCTTTTCTCCCAACGCTTTAAGTGTTTCACGTCGACTCTTCATGGTTTAATGTTATCATTAAACGATATTTGAGTCAATATAGTGTGCAGTTTTAAGCTTTCGAAGCGTCAGTTTGCCTGAGACGCGGGATGACCGGACGCCACTGCTGAAGACGGAGATGTTATTTTCCGCCTGATTAATCAAAACGTTTGTGCCCGTGTCGAGAAGACGGAACGATTGTTCGGCTGAGAATACGGTAAGTCAGTCTTTTCTGGAGCTTTTCGTTCGCGTTTTTACTTTGTCATGAATTGTTTGATCTTGAAATGTTAAACTTCTCATGAGCAAACAGTTAACGTTGCTCTGTTCTCAGCGCTTCACGCAGTAACACTGATGTTTCATCTTATAGACAAATCTAAGTTATTCTTACAACCTGATTTATTTTTCTCTCGTTTCAGTCTGAATCATCTGATGCAGCTCCATTGTTTACGTAAGTGTTGTGCTTATTTTCACGTATATCAGGTTTATGATAAATAATTCAGTGAATAAACAATTTTATTTTGTCAATTATTTTAAGCATTATTTTAAGATGCTTCTTTTCTGAAGTGTAACAGGACACATTACTGAGATCATATGCTTAGCTGTGAGTTCTTGTGTTCACAAGAATGCTATGGTGAATGAATGCACAATATTCACTTCTCTCTCTCTTTGCTTTTCTGCTTTTAGGCTTTGACATACATCCTAAACATGGCTCAAGAACCAGAAAGGGGGGAAAATGACCTTCTGTGAAATATGGTTTTGTTAATGTAAGTATTGCACCTAATTTCACATGTGATGTAATCAGGTTTATGGCAAAGAATGGGCTACTTGCACTGAGGCTTGTAACACACTTACATTTTGAAATAATACAACTTGCCTATTTCTGCTTAGTGATCGATGCTGCAGTGTGTGTGAGACCTGATGAATAAGATCAAAACAAACCTTCATTTATTTTTATTAAATATGTTAATCCCTATTTTTCATTGACAATCATTTCACTGTATGTAATTCACTCAATTCTTAGTATTCAAATTCTTAATATTTAAAGTATATTTGTCAGTCCGCTGCCAGTGCGTTACTATTTAAAGGGTTAGTTCACCCAAAAATTAAATTTCGGTTTGTTGTTAATTACTTGCCCTTGTGTCGTTCCACACCCATAAGACCTTTGCTCATCTTCAGAACACAAATTAAGATATTTGTGATGCGAGAGCTTTCTGTCACATATCACAGAGACATATGGATAACTTTAACAATTGGGTTTACTACCATTCTTGACCTTGAATGTGTAAGTTGTGCTGCTGCCTATGAAGGAACAGAAAGCTCTCAGATTTCATAAAAAAATATCTCCATGTGTGTTCCAAAGATGAACAAAGGTCTTGCGGGTGTGGAACGACACAAGGGCAAGTAATTAACAACAAACCGAAATTTAATTTTTGGGTAAACTAACCCTTAAAGATTAAATATTTAACATTGCTAAATGTCTTGAGGCAGGTACCATTTATTTAACTATTTTAAAAGACTGGGATAAGAGCACCAACACACACAAGCTTGTACTTATCGTTACTTTATTAAATTAATTAAAATGTAAATTCAACAGGTATAAAATATAAGAAAAACAGTAAGAGAAAAACAGTTAATGAGAAGATGAGCACTGGACTGCAGCAGGTTAGTGGTGTAAATTGGTGAGCTGAATGCTTTTACCAGAAACTCCCGAGATGTAGTACGACATACAATGCGGAAGCTGTTGTGCATATAGTCCATTCAATGAATGAACGATTTAATTGAATACAATTATTAGCATTTTTTTTTTTTGGCAACTTTTCTGAAGTGCTAATTGGATATTTTAACTTACTGCAATCAAATGCTTAGGCATTTGAAATGCTATGGTGCATATATTCACAATATTCATTACTGTTTTCTCTCTCTCCTTTTTTTTCTTCTTTTTCTTCTTTTATAGGTACTTTGACATCAACCATGAACACGGCCCAAGAAAAAGAGAAAGTGACTTCCAAGACTGGCAACACTGTGCAAAAAAGGAGCAGTACTGAAAAACTTGTAGGCCTACTATTTGTTTTTACTCCACATTTGGAAAAATGTTAAAGGTAAATAATATTGCTGTATTGTTCATTGATAACTGTTGATTGCATTTAAAATGTTGACCTTCCAACGTTGCAATTTTCTTCTTTTTAAAAATAAACGTTTTAAAACTCAGAGTATGTTGCTTTCCATTTCCTTTGCCATAACATAACAAAAGTATATTTTTAATGATTTAATGATATATATAAGTACAGTATGAAAAGCTGTATACATGCAGTTAATAGCTGTAGATAAACAGTATAATACTGTAAAAGTACATAATATTACAGCAGGATACTGTATTTGGTAATTACAGTACTATACTGTAAATGTTTACAGAAGTAGTACTGTAAAAATACAGTAAGTGGCTGGCAACCCAGCTGCCAGTATTTTACTGTAAATTTACAGCGAAAAGTTTTACAGTGCATAAATTAAACTCAGTCTCACTTGATTATATTTAAATGTTTGACTCAAATCTTAGTCAACCTAATGTCACTTCAGATAAATGCATTCCTGATCTCTGTAAGGTGACCACAAGACTTATGCTTTACATGATGCTTTTCTATTTATCTACTTGTGTGTTTGGATATTAATCAGGTCATTGCAGTGATCATAGATGATTGTGGGCGAGCAGCGAATCATCCGTTACATTGTAATGAATTGCTGTAAAAATTACAGCAATATTTTACAGCAGCTGGCTGTATTTTAATAAAACAGCATATTGCTGTAAACTGCAATGCATTCTGGGGGCGCGGCGGTTTGAATCAAATTTACAGAATATTGCTGTGAATTTCAAATATACAGAGGCACTGTTGGATCTTCAAAGGTCGAGATTCGGGTAGCAGCAAGAGGAGTGATTTACAACTGTGCTAAGTGACTTATTTCATTTGCCCCCTCCAACTTTGGTAACTATATATGTATCTACATTCGCGATTCATATTGTTAACCCAGGATTGGCGCATTCTCCGTCCGCGGGGTGTGAAGAAGACTTGAGTGGGGTTTAACTCAGCCCGGTCGTGGTAGGATCTCACATATTCCCCGGCGCTATAGCACAGCGGCTATGGGCCGAAAATTAATAATTACAAACAGCTGGAATTCACGGGAACTTCATGTTGATCAGCACACTTGGTCATGATTATTTTATGGCGTAAATCACAGTTGTACAGGCAGACAGTCATCTGTTAACAAGGGCCGAAATGAAAAAGCCTTGTGACACGATCAGGCCGCTCACAGAGGATGTGTCACGCAATTGGTGCCTCTCCAAGCTGTTAACATAACCAATGTGATATGTATTTGTGGACATTTGCTAACTTAAGGTAATGCGAACACTTTATCATCTCTGTTTGATATAAAGTTTGCCTTGTATAGTTCATTTATTACCAAAGCAAAACCATTTTTTTTTTTTTTTTTTTTAACTTGAAATGAAAATAAAATGTGCTATTTACAAATATGTGTGTTTGTTGACACTTGAACAAACTGATCATCATGAACATACCTTTTAGATGTATATTTTGTATCTATTGAGGCCTTTAACACAATGTTAAAGTGCACAACTAGAGATGATATGTAGGATGAGGTCAAACCCACGTTGCCAATCTTCTGTGCAAAGTGATGGATTTTTAGAATTTCTGAAAAGTAAGAAATACACACACACACACACACACCACCTTTTATTATTCTATATCTGTCACTGACTGTATCTCCATCCCTCTAGCTGTCTCTGTGTCTGTCATCACTCTACCTGTCACTGACTGTATCTCTCATCACTCTGTCTCTGACTATATCTGTCATCCCTCTATCTATCTCTGACTGTATCTCTCATCCCTCTATCTGTCACTGACTGTATCTCTCATCCCTCTATCTGTCACTGACTGTATCTGTCATCCCTCTATCTGTCTCTGACTGTATCTGTCTTCCCTTTATCAATCTCTGACTGTATCTCTCTGATCACTCTGTCACCAGCTTCATCTGTCATCCCTGTCACTGACTGTATCTCTCATCACTCTATGTCACCAACTCTGTCATCCCTCTGTCTGTCTCTGACTGTATCTGTCATCCCTCTGTCACTGCCTGTATCTCTCATCTCTGTCTCTGACTGTATCTGTCATCCCTCTATCTCTCTCTGACTGTATCTCTCATCCCTCTGTCACTGACTGTATCTGTCATCCCTCTGTCTGTCTCTGACTGTATCTGTCTTCCCTCCATCTGTCACCGACTGTATCTCTCATCCCTCTGTCTGTCTCTGACTGTATCTCTCATCACTCTATCGGTCACTGACTGTATCTCTCATCTCTCTTGCGTTCTCTTAACAGATATGGCAGTTTCTCCTGCTTTGAAAGATTTTTAAATGTCGGATGGATCTGCTGTATTTTATCATAGAACACAAATATCTATCTATTCCTCTATCTATCTGTCTCTGACTGTATCTCTCATCCCTCTGTCACTGACTATATGTCATCCCTCTATCTGTCTCTGACTGTATCTCTCATCACTGTCACAGACTGTATCTGTCATCCCTCTGTCACTGACTGTATCTCTCATCACTCTGTCTGTCACCGACTGTATCAGCCATCCCTCTGTCTGTCACTGACTGTATCTCTCATCTCTCTGTCTCTGACTGTATCTGTCATCATCTATCTCTCTCTGACTGTATCTGTCATCCCTCTAATCTCTTTCTGACTGTATCTGTCATCCCTCTATCGGTCTCTGAAAGTATTATTATGTTTCGTTATATATCTAATATATTGTCCTCATTGTTCTTTTCAATATTTCTAGCCACTCTTTGAATCCTGGGATGGAACATCATCTGGAGCAGAATTGTTCTTTTTTGATCAAAAGTTTGTTGGACTTTGTTTGGCCATGTTGGTCTGTTCATGAAGTGATGAAAGTGATCTGGTTTTTAAGAAATGTTTTTATATGTCCATGTTGGTCATAACACAGTTTGCGTATTATGATATATAGGGCCATGATGGCCAATAAGTAATTTAAAAACAATGTCATGACAAAATTTTATGTCCATTAAAAAAAAAATAAAATATATTTTTTTCTAAATAAAAAATAAGTTCAAAATAATACTTTGTTGGCATTTTTCATGTAAATTTGAAAGTTATATATTACATTTTGACCTGTTTTTTTTTTCAAGATTAAGAAGCATCAAATATTTTTTGCTGAATTAAGTCATGCATTATACAACACTTTATGCAGTTAAAAAATAGTTTAAAGCTTATACAGTTAATTTAAATTTAAAATTCAGCTGCCAGTCATTAAGTGAGCAATAGGGAAAATATATTGTATACTGCATTTTACATAATAATTTAGATAGCAAATACACATTCAAGTAGCTTACTGTGAAAAAAAAAAAATATATATATATATATATATATATATATATATATATATATATATATATATATATATATATATATATTTATTTTTTTTTTTTTTTTTTCCACAGTAAACTACTTGTGAATGTGTGTATTTGCTATTTAAATAATTGTTAAATGCAGTATACAATATATTTTTGTAAAAATGCAGTATACAAAATATATTTAAAAAAAATAGTTACTGTCAATTTTACAGTAAAATACTGGCAGCAGGGTTGACAGCCAGTTACTCTAAATTTTAAAATAGTGTTACTGTAATTTAACTGACAGAATTGTACTGTATTCCATATTACAGTCAAATTCTGTCAATTAAATTACAGTAACTTTTTACAGTGTAGGTCATTTATCAGAAGAGTCAACATACGGCAAACATCCCTGTCAGATAAATTGAAAGAAAGCTACTTATGTTTAGTCCCAGTGATCAATGAAGGTTATCAATCTATGTGGTTTACATTCAAACAGGTGTCCTCCTTTATTGGGGTCAGTGAATATGTGAAACCTAATGCATACCATCAAAGCAGGGACATTTGCAAGTTTACAAACCTTCTTGGGAGAAAGTCACAGACATGACATTGACAGTGATATTTCTGTCTTAAGACCATTGATTCATTTCCACTTCCATACCTTCAAAACCAAACACTGATACGCTGGCATTTCCATCAGAGAGTGACCTGAGCTTTTGTGTGACTGCATTTACCAACTGTCAGGTGAAGTAAACACACGCTCCTCACCGGAGTTAACATGTGCTTTTGTTTAAGCCAAGGCCAGGTCCAGCTTACCTATCTATGCAAAATTTTAGGACATTTTTCATTTAGTTCATTGAGGCATCTTTTCATCACAGGTCGTGTGTATTTGACGACTGCAGCAGCACTCTGTGAAAGGCTCCAGGCTGTTTGCAGGGCTTTTCCAATGCAAAGTTGCACAGCCAATGAAGCTCAATGAATGGATGATTTGGTTTACCTCTGACAGATTCACCATCCTCCAACACAAACGTCTCTCTTTTTCATTTCTGTTACTGTCTGTCACTATCATGTCAACGTCTGGTAAACACCCAGAGGTCAGAGCAAAACACTGGCTACGGGTCTAAGGAAAGATGGCTCACAGACACGCATGGACTCATCATATCATGTGATGAGTGCAGTCTTCAGACCTGCGTGACTTTTTTTAAATAACCAAAGGCATCATTTCACAGAATTTGAACTTAGTTTCAGGTAGTTTTAGGATGAGGGGCAGTCTCAATCTAGAGAACATCTGATTTGAAGGGAATTAAATAACATTGAGGTATCATTCACTATCATTAGTATTTTTAGGAGCTTAAATTTTAAAGAAATTTAAAATGAGTACATCTGTTGAAAATGAATGTTGTCATGTAGCAGTACACACTTCATCTCACAGCAGTGCTATAGCAGGGTATCTGCAGATATGAACAAGTTAAATTTAAGACTTTTTAAGACCTTTTTAATACCACTTTACATGAAATTTAAGACCTAACCTACGATGGAAACACACACATTATTTTATATGTGTGTATATAATTGTTATTATTAAAGTACCTGCGAAATGTACTGTAAAATGTAATTTATTCCTGTGATCATTTTCAGCATCCTTACTCCAGTCTGCAGTGTCACACGATCCTTCAGAACAATTACAATTTGATTTGATACTCAAGAAACATTTATGATTATCATCAATGCTGAAAACAGTTGTGCTGTTTCATATTTTTGTGGAAACGGTGATATTTGTTCGTTTTCTTTGAAAAACAGGAAGTTCAATAACAGCATTTATTTGAAATTATATTACATGTATTTATCAAATATATTATTTATTAAAATATATTCTGTAACATTTTAAATGTCTTCACTCTTCACTCACTTTATCACTTTAAAGTAGATTAAAGTATTAATTTTTTGTATTTTTTAAATCTTACCAGAAATGTTTAAATTTGATTTCCACAATTTTAAGCAGCAAAAACTGCATTTTAACCTTAATAATATAAATAGTGAATGTTTCTTGAGCAGCAAATCAGCATTTCTGAAGAATCATGTGATACTGAAACTTCTCTTTGTAAACAACAGAATTAAAAATCATTCTAAATGCAAATTTAAACATCACAAGCAAAGTAGCATTTACAGTTAATCGAAAATGAAAACACACACCTGCTACAGCAAGCATGCTATATAATTAAATCACAGCCGTTGCAAATTATATATTTAATTCCCAACACATTCATAAAAAAAAAAAAAAAAAAAAGTTACCGAACACGTTTCAGCGCTGATTCTACTCTCATTTGGTGCGTTGAGCCATTTGAAATCTTTTAGGGACCGTTCATATGTCGCGTCTAAAAACGCATGGAAAACGCGTCGGCGCCGCTTTCTTCTTTCCAAAGCGCTCGGGCGCTGCGGTGGCGTCTGTCGTTACTACGCAACCATGAGACGCGCTCTCCATGACGAGTTTGTTTCAGCAAATGATATATGGATTACCAGCACCGAAAATCACTTTCAGTAGCTTTGCCACGGCAGATTTATTTAAAAATGTGTATCCGTGTACAACTCTGATCAGATATTCCTACATCTTTGCTGAGCTTTGTCCTACAGATGGCGCCGCGCAGCGCTGGACCATTCCGTCGGTGACGTATTAGAAAACATACATAAAACATTTTCGCAGTAATTTTACGAACGCACCCACAATAGCCTAGTTTATGTACCTGTTCGTTTTTTTTATAAAAATGACTAAATGAAAAAAAAAAAAAAAAAAAAAGACTTTATAAAGCCGTGATAAGACTTTTTAATACTTTTTAAGGGTCTTAATTTTCCCAAAATTGATTTATCACCTTTTAATACTTTTCAAGACCCCGCGGATACCCTGTATAGTGATATATTTAGTAAAAAAAAACATCTGAATCAGAAACTTCTGCCTTGTACAAAAGTTTATTTTTTATTTTTTTTTATTGCTTTGTTTTTTTTTTTTTTTTTTTTTTTAGCTTTTGCCACGTAACACAAAAGTGCATTTTCCCAGAAAACAGTATTAAAGGTTTTCTATCTAACTAAACTGTTCTGTAACTAGACAAAAAGCAGTAGAAATCACTTTCTCCTGCAGTACCACAGCAGTAGTGAGGGTGATGAATGAGCACAGACTAATAAACAGCATCTAATTTCTCAAAAGCTCAGGGTTCCTCATACGCCCCAGTTAAAACTCCAAGTATTTACATTCCAGACAAACACAACAACATGATTATTAGATACCAATAACGATAAGCTGGCTTCTAGGGTGTTGCTATGTGGTTGCTTGGATGTTTTTAAAATAGACATTTCTTCAAAAAGAGCCCACAAATCCTTAAAATTTTAATGTCATGACAAGGATAACCAATCATCTCTTAAGCACAGAAACCCTCATGGCCTCAGATCATGAATCCCTAGACATGCGGATACCCATAAACATCAGCTTTGGATAGAACATGAGGCTTTTAGATATTAATGTCACATGTAACCCTCAGCACAGGCAGTGAGAGAAGTTGTTTCCTGGAGGAATCGGGGTAGTTTTCTGGTGAAGTGTTCATGAAAAGCGAAAACATATCAGGTCTTTAGGCAGCTCCAGCAGCCTCATGCGTGTCTGTGAGGAGTTTTTACACAGCTGTGAGGAGACTCATCTCATGTTTCACAGCACAGCCGCAGGCACAGCTGTGTTTCTGGGCCAAATCAAACTCATGTACACACTGGATTATTGGAGGGGTTAGTGTACTAAAGAGCGCATGTGTAAACGTGACATTGAGCTAAAGGACAGCTTGACAGGCATGGCCAGGTCTGGGGAGGGAGGATTGGAGGGAGGATTCCCTCCCCTTAAATTAGTTACATGCACAAATTACAACACTCAAAACCTGAATTTATAACCCTTACTTATGCCGGGTTCAGACTACACAATATTTTTGTTGGTTACGATAGTCACTTTGCTAGATTATACGATTTTGACTCCTAAAACCTTGTCATGTCTCTGTCTAGTCATCAGAAAAGCCCAAAAAAGAAAGAAACCTGACAGTGGACACATCTGGATTGCATGGATATGTACTGTCAAACTGAGGTAAATTATTGTTTTTATTTTACCTTTTTTCACTTGGTCGCAGTAGTCCCTCAAGAAAACATCATAAAGGCAAGAGTATTGTTGCTATAGCTCTACGAACATTTCCTCCATTGTAAAGTTCCCCCTAGAAGGACCAATACTATTGTCTCATTTCAGCATGTTTGAAAGTATGTATGAAGGCACTTCTGTGATCCTATTGGCCAGTGTCACAGATGTGATGGAACTCTTGAACAACAACAACAACAACAAAATAAATACAAATAAATAAATAATAATAAAAATGAAAGTCTTTCTGTTGTGACATCACAAAGCACTGCAGATGCGGCATCAGTTGTGGTCTATTATGACACATTAAATGAGACGAAACAGTCGAATCTTGCGTCCTGGCGCTCATTGTCGATTTTTTTTTTTTTTATTATTATTTTTACACAATTTAATTTAGTTCATTAAAAATAAATCAACACAATTTAGTTAGTTTAGATGAAATTAATTTCCTCTAGTATGTTTAACTTTATTATATTAGTCATTATTCACAATGTAAATAATAAATAAGAAAAGACTGGTGTCAGTACCGATATTAGTATTGATCACTGAGTGCACACAACCTAAGTACCGTTATGCATAATACTAACCACAAAATTCAAATATTAATTCATTTTATTTTATGTAGTACTGAATTAGCTACTTCACACAACAGATGTTTACATATATTAACTGTTAAAAAAGTTGTTATTTTTGTTGGTTTTTTTAGCACAAAAAGTATTGTCATCACTTCATAACATTAAGGTTGAAGCACTGTAGTCACATTGACTATTTTAACAATGTCTTTACTACTTCTCTGGACCTTGAATGTGGTAATTTTGCTGCTTTCTATGGGATTTCATTCAAAATATCGTAATTTGTGTTCCAAAGAGGAGTAATTAATGACATAAATTTCATTTCCGGGTAAACTAACCCTTTAATTCTTGATACTGTGTATTCCTATCTGAATGATAAATTATCCAGTTGTTTTTGTGATTTGTGATAGTTGTGATAGTCAGAGGCCCATGTTTACTCCAGAGTGAGAGGCAGACAGTGACCCATCAGTCAAAGCAGGTCTCACTGTCATCATTATCAGCTTCATGTTCATGGTCAGAAACACATGCATTAGCTGAGGAGTATGTGTTTCAACACAAATACTACCTGTACACATGACATAAGAACAGAAAGAGAAGGTTTAGAAATAAATCTCATCGCGGATCATATGTACAAATAGAGACGTGTTGAAAGAGAAGATCACAGACAAATGAAAGCTTTGTCATAATGCACGCGACCTCACGTCACGCCAAACCTGCAAGACTTTCTTTCTTTTATGGATAGTTTTACTTGCAGACAATCAATGCGAATGATGCTGTCCAATTCAAACAAACAAACAAATCAATCAACAGTAGAAAAAAATAAATACAAATGTTATTTACCACAATTATTTCCTTGTGTCACAGTGTCAAACCTTTAGCTTTTAGTCACAGGGCAACATGAGGCTTAAATTATTACAGAACAGACATGTTTGTGTGAATACTATGTGTCCACTGTACTGAACCAATATGATGATCAGACGTGCTTTATCTTTGAGCATCAGCTTTCATCCAGTGAAAGCAGAGAGATGATGCTGTTCACACAGACAATGATGCGTTCCAGTGTGTGTGTGTGTGTGTGTGTGTGTGTGTGTGTGTGTGTGTGTGTGTGTGTGTTTTCTTGTATACATGGTTTATGAAGACACTTCCTGTGTCCTTGTGAACCAAATGGCTGAAGATCCAGTTCTCACATCCATGACAGGCGGCATTAAATCATGTGTTGGCATCATCCTTTTCCAATCAACATGCAGCATTTCACACAGGCGTAAGAGGTGCAAACTTTCTCATGAAGCGCTTACCGAAAGAAATATTGAGACACACACAGCCTCAATGTAAACAAACAAACTGGATTTTGTAACAGTTCTGCTGTGGCTTTGTTTTGAACTATTTTCGTTTGAAAAATAGAGCAAAAACAGCTGTTTTATCACGTTAATTTAATTAATTAGTTATGGAAAAATAACATGTTAAAATAATTTAATGCACCTGCCCTGTCTCAGACCTACATGGTTCCAGACCTACAGAGAACAAATCTCTTCCAGAAGGTCAAACGTGCTGCGTAACACACGATAATGAACCTCATTTGAGCTTACAAAAGAGGCTTGATATATTTTCACTATATTAAATGTTTTACTCATAATGAAAATATTACCTATAAAAAGTCAGAGTCTCCAAAGAACAAAGAGGGACGTTTTGTTTCTGAATGAATCCGTATTTTGAGCTAATTAATCTGGTGAACCAATGATTCAATGGCCCATTCATAAAGAGATCCATTGGGTGTGTTTGACTTGAAGCGGCATTTAAGTATATAAATATAGGAGCACTACATCAGTCTTTTGTATTTGCCACACTTCCTGCTACCAGCTGCTGGCGATATGACTATATATACATTTTGGCGAGTAGATGTCTTCAGGCATACACTTATCAAACGTGAAGTTTGAGGCAGATTAGACATTATATAATTGAGTTACAACAGCTTCTTGTTTCATGACAATAATAACATGCTTTAGCACTCTGCTAAAGTGTTTCTAGCATGTTTTAGAATGTTTGTAGCATGTTTAGCACTCAACTGCATATTTTAGTATGTTGCAAGTGCGTCACAGTGTTAAACACGTCTCTTCCTGTTGCCAGTGGGTGGCGCTATTACTAAAACTGAATATTGTCATGCAGATGTATTCAGAGCAGGACTCTTCTCAAACGTAAAAATTTGGGGCATATTGGACATTGTATGCCTGAGTTACAGCAACTTCATGTTTCGTGGCATTAATCACATTAATAGATGATTTAACGTGTTTCTAGCATGTTTGGTACTTAATGGCATATTTAAATGTGTTTCATGGAGTGAATTACATCATAATTTGTCAGGCCGCCACAGAAACGCCCTTCAGCGAAAACTCAAGATCTTTGCAATTTAACGTTGCAAAGTCCTTTAGATTAGACTGACCAAATATGATTTTTATCTGATAAAATCTCTAGGAGGAGTTTGTTAAGGTACAAAGTCTGGAAATGGCAAAAACTGCAAAAATTTTGCTGAGAAAAGTCAAAATATCTCACTTCCTGTTAAAGGGTCATGAAACCCCCCTGTTTTAGCCTGGTCGTTCATACCTCTGAGCTGTAAAAACTTTGAAAAAATGGGCGTGTAAAGCTCTGGAAAAGTGGGAGTGTAGAGGGGGAGAAGAGGGGAGAGAACAACCAATGAAGCACAGACCTACAACACACTCATTATACAGAATAATGAATATTAATATATGAGCACGGAGAAAATGACAACAAACTCCCAAACACAAGGAAGAAATGCCAAAGAATATTTAATAGGGCTAATAATACTTTCACTACGTTTACGAGGACTACAGTCTCATGATAAATGACACGTAGTTTAACAAAGAATAAAGACATAGTTTATTTTTTGTCCATTCTCTAAGTCTTTTGTTCATCAGAATAATCGTGTCATCGTGTACAGATACACATATCAGTGTCCAGTTTACACATATAATTCATTTGAAGAAGACTTGATGAAATATGTATTAGGGCTGCACGATTAATCGCATGCTATTCTCACGCGCATTTCGTCAGTAAAGCCGGTTCCCTGATTACCGCTAAATCGCCATCACCTGTTTTTAAACGGAGCGCCTTTTATTAGACAGAGCCGTAGTTCACAGACAAGCCACGCAATATCGCGTTCATTATCGCAGGCGATTCATCTGCGATATGAACGCGATATTGCGTGGCTTTTCAGTGATCTACGGCTCTGTCTATTAAATGCCGCTTCATTTGAAAGCAGGTGATGACGATTTAGCGGTAATCAGGGAACCGGCTTTACTGACAAAATGCGCGTGAGAATAGCATGCGATTAATCGTGCAGCCCTAATATGTATGCATACAAATAAAAACTTTAAACACGGATACTTTATTCTGTATGAGCTAGAATCCATGTGGCTGGTGTTATTAAACACAACGCGAAGCTCCACGCTGAAACCGATCATATGCGTGCTCCACGTGCAAATCATAATCGTATTTTTCATGTGTTCATATTCAAACTCCATTTCAGACTGCATCGCAGACAAAAAACAAACAAAACTCATGTGCTTGCAACAATCCACATGCACCCAAACCTCTGCTCTGGCCGCGTCACAGGAAAACACATTGTGTTGTAGCACTGAGGAAACGAGCACCAACGATATGTCTCTGAATGACAAGAGACCAAGGCAAGAGAAGTGATACTTCCTCATGCATAATACCGCAATTGTAATCGTATGCATACTACAGTGCAGTGATTGGACTGAATGAGCTTTATCTCATGAATAAATACAGAAACTGTTGACGTCAATATGTTTGACCATCCCATACTTGGAGCCAACCAGCGCTCTGGATCTTGCCAGTAGTACATGATGACGTCAGATTTTGTGACGTTGCTCCGACTTTGCTTTTCAAACCGAAAGTCAGAAATCGCTCTGAAAAATGCAAAAATAACTAAATAACTAATAAATAAAATTAACCCTCTGGAGTCTGAGGCTGATTTGGGGCTTGGAGAAGTTTTGACATGCCCTGACATTTGTGCTTTTCTCAGTTGTTCATAAACATATAAATGACAAAAGTGTCATTACACTGTATTCAGCACAAACTAGGCTACCATAATATGTGAGGAACATGTATGTACATGTTTGTATATTTGAAGGAATAATGTTTATGCGTGGTTATTGAAAAAAAAAAAACTAAAAACTTAAGTCACTGAAATAAGGCCAAAAAAAGTATATTAAATCTGTGTTCACAAGACTTCTGGGTATTGGAGGTTGTAGACTAGAGTTTTTACTTCAGAATAATGTAAAAAAATATGCTGCCTACTCCTTCATATAAAACAATATATTGATTTAGTTTTTGTAAGACACTTTTTGTCAAGAAACACAGTATGCGTGGAGGCTTGAATCATCATGAATAATGGGTCATTTACACCTGAGAAGACAAAAGAATCACATAATAAGGACCTGAAATGACTTTTATATTAATGAGGCCTTTCAGTCAGGTAGGCTGTGAAAAAACCCTCTGTAATCATGTCTCAGCTCATCATAAACAGCAATACTGTGAAATATTATTACAATTTAAAATAATGGTATTATATTATATTCTTTAAAATATAATGTATTTCTGTGATGCAAAGTGTCTGAACAATTATGTTACCTCTATGGCATTTCATATAGGCTTTTAGCTTAAAAGCATTCACATTTGGAGAACTATTCAAAAAAATTAATATAAAGAAGAAAAGGAACCAGGAACTAACGGCATGTCTTCTAGAGATCGCCAACCATGGCTTTAACATCCAAATAAACACTTTTCAAGACAATAAATACACGATTGAGACAATGCATACAAGTATTGCCTCTGAAATTGCCTCTGAATAGCGCTGGCTCCGTGGGCGTGGCCTCATTAGCGGATAATGAGCTGAATCACAGTCTTCTGACATGGCTCTGTTTTCATACAGATTACATAAACACAGAATGTTTGTTTTCGATTTGACTTGCACAATTTAAAACCTGACATTTCAACGTTTCTTTAGACATAAGTGTCTTTTTTATTTTTATTTTTTTTCATTAGTATTCATAAGTTACAGTTCATTTTCTGAGAACTATCAGATTGGACTTCAGAGGGAGACGAGAGATCACGCATCATGTTAGTTTTCTTTATTTTACAAAAAGCACAACATTGTGTTTTTACTCTGAGTGTACACAAATAAAATAAGACATTATATAATTTCAATTGATATATTACTTATGTCTCTATGACAAGAAATGACGGAATATTTTAAAATCCTGCAAAAAGCGCCAGCGCGTTTTCAGACCTCAGGGAGTTAATGATTACCTTTAGTGTTTTCAATGATGTGCATCCTATAAATATTTGACCACAGCTCAAAAATTTGTTCTGGGGTTTCATGACCCTTTAAGTTTTCAGATTTTGCACCCTAGGACTTTTTTGTGTGTGTGTGTGTGTAGGTAATGGGCTGTTACATGTGTCTACCGAATTTCATACTTGTACATGAAATGTAGTGCGAAGGGCACTTAATTGAAATTTTGTAGGTGGTGCTATTGAGCCATTTTGCCAGACCTAATTTTGAAACCCATATCAGACATAAATTTTCACCACTTCTGAGCAGCTTCAAGCAGCGATGAAAGTGCCCTTGCACCCATGCCATTGCCATCCGGTGGCTTTAGGAAAACAGAGTATGGTGGGCAATATGCATTTAATTATATAAACATAGGAGGACAATGTCAGTCATTTGTATTTGCCACACTTTCTGCAATCAGCTGTGGGTGCTATAGGTTTGACTAAATTTTGGCATGTAGATGTCTTCAGGCCAGGGCACTTATGAAACAAGTGAAGTTTGAGGCAGATTGGACACTGTATGCTCAAGTTATGACGATAACAGCATGCTTTATGCTAACATGTTTTAGAATGTTTCTAGCATGTTTAGTACTCAATTGCATATTTTACAAGTCGTGCATCACAGTATTAAAAATGTCACTTCCTGCTGCCAGTGGATGGCACTATTACTATAAATGAATATTGTCATATAGATGTGTTCAAGGCAGGACTGTTCTCAAACGTGTGAAGTTTGGGGCAGATTGGACACTGTATGCCCGAGTTACAACAACTTCCTCTTTCATGGCATTAATTGCATACATTAGCACTTAACCAAGTGTTGCATGATTTAACGTGTTTCTAGCAAGTTTGGTACTTCATGGCATATTTAAATGTGTTTCACGGAGTGAATTACAGTGTAAAGCATGCCATTTCCTGTTACCAACAGGTGCCACTATGACTAACTGAATATTTGCATGTAGATGTCTTCAGGCCAGCACTGTAATAAAACATGTGAAGTTTGAGTCAGATCGGACATAGTATGCCCGAGTTACAACAACTTCCTGTTTCATGACAAAACATTGAACACTGAACACGGACACGCCCTTCAGCGAAAACTCAAGATCTTTGCAATTTAACATTGCTAGGGACTTTTTTGTTGGTATTGGGCTGTTAGATGTGTCTAACGAATTTCATACCTGTACGTGAATAGTAGCACGAAGGGCGCTTAATTGAAATTTTGTAGGTGGCGCTATCGAGCCCTTTTGCCCTCACTTCTGATGCATGTGCAAAATTTCATATGTTTTCAAGCATGTTTAGGCCCTCAAAAATGTGATTCATTTCAGAGAAGAGGAATAATTGACCAAGCAATTACAATAGGGTCCTCACAGCATCGGTGCTTGGCCCTAAATAACAGAGAGAGAGAGAGAGAGAGAGAGCAGAACTGTGAGATGAGGTGGAGATCTGAGTTCACAGAGCAGAAGCGTGTCACACTAACCTCAATGGCTCTGAACAGATGACAGAGAGAACTGATGAAGCCCTTAATGTAAGACACCGCTGACCCCTGCTGGAGGACACCGGAACTGTTCATCATCCCCCACCACAAACACACTGGAGAACTAGAACAACTGGCATCAGACACACCAGTGTTTGTCTAACCACACGCTCCTCAAAAACATCCCACTACAGAGCTGCTGCTGTTCCTTTAGCATGTGAGCAATTGTAATGTGTCTGCACGCACATCAGTGTCTGGTACTTTCACTTCAGGATCATCAGTTGGAAATATTTATCTTTTTTTTTTTTTTTTTTCATGTCTTCTGTTTGTTTGCATCATATCAGATCTACAGGAAGTGGTTTACAGGATGACATTTCATCAAAACACTGGAGTCCAGATGCAAGCCCAAAATCCACAGTTCGTGAACACACAGAGTCCACTACAAGCCCCCCATAAACGGCAGAAGCCCTTGAGGTTCCCCAGGTTTTTGACCTCTGACCCCACTGACACATAATTAAACCTCATGCTCTGCCTTTAAGCAGACATAGCTGAAATTTGAGCACACAGGAGCCCGCAGGCTGTTGCGACTCCTCAGACCCCATGAGGCCCCGTGTGAGGACATTTCAGCGTGACATGCTCAGGTGAGTCAGTGGCAGAGACAGAATATGATAAAAGAGCAATATTTACTATATTCATATTTCCTGATGCATTTTTTTTTTACCTTTATAAGGTCACACTTTTTTTTTTTTTACATTATTAAATATAAGTGTCACATTCTTTCATGCAACCATTATTTTCACTTACAACAATAAGACACTAAAGCTGTTACCAAGCAAAATCCAGCTCAGTTCTGGTAAGAATGGATTTACACTGCAATTATAAATAATGTTATGAAATGAATGCTTTTAACTGAACATTTAAAATATAAAATATGGAAACATTATTATTATTATTATTATTATTATTTATCTTTTTTTTATATATATATTAAACAAACTGCCAATAGGTGGCGGGAAGTCACTGTCATAATTCAATCATCCACTCAGTTCATCAAAGAATATGGATTCATTCAGTAATGAAACACTCATTGTGCTGTTCTGAGATGCAACGGTTCTGCTGTGGATTTGTTTCGAACTATTTCTGTTTGAAATATAGAGCAAAAACAATCAATATTGTGACTGATTGTAAGTCTGCTGTATAAAATTACAATAATGTGATGATGCGTCAAGAGCAAATGCAAGAGTTCACAGACAGTATGAAATGTCAATAGCGACCGCATTATGAAGGATGATTGGATATCTCTATTATTAACTTGTGTTTACTTCAAAAAAGGGCTTGACCAGCTAAAGAGAAACTGGTAGCCAGGCAACAGACAAGTGACCAATCCTGAGTGGTGACATCACCAAACGCATTCTACTGTACTAGCATGGATCGGCTAACAGTGCTTTGTAATAGTGCCGTGCCAAACCAGCTCAAGTAGAAAAGCAGCTGTTCTGTCCATCACTTCCTGTCCTTTGTCCACTATTCAATAAAAATAAAAGAATACATTAAAAAAAAAAAAAAGTACTAAATAGAGTAAAGCAGTGGTCGCCAACCCGTCGATCGCGATCGACCAGTCGATCTTCATCTCTGTTCCAGTAGCTCGCGAAAACAACAGAAATATGAGTGCAAAAATACATTACATTTCTCCAGTCTTTGTACTGTATTTTTGTATTTTCTGTTATTTTCGGGAGCTACTGAGACAGTGATAAAGGTAAATAGCCCTCATTATGTCTGAGTCTATAAACGGCCGTTAACAAAAGGCCAGAGATGCTGAAGCCTGACGCGAAGAGGAGAAAAGTCTGTAGCAGGTAGAGCAGCTCACTGTTCACGATGCTCGAAATATAGGAAGAAAATATAAATATTGAATTAGGAGTGAAGGGTTATATGAATGCATCTCTAAAAGGAATTACTGTCTTCAGAAAAAAATTCGATGGTAATGGCATTTTATTTTACTCTTACCTCTGAATAAAGTAGCTAATTATTAACGCATTTCAGCTTTATTTACAGCGGTAACCAAGGAAACGCTGTATCACTGCTGCTCCATAAGTGCCACCTGCTGTCAGAGAGTGAATTTGCGTCTCATTCAGCCTGCTGTTTTTGTTTAAAGCTTTTTTTTTGTGTAGCATATAATTTCAGAAAGATATAGTCAGACCGTTCTGTTTTTGCTTTAAATCTTGAAATTAAATCTCAATTAATTCAAATAAAAAAAAAACTGCTCATGCAATGTGATAGCATCTTTGTTTGGATTGTGATTAAAAAGCAGTGGTTCCCTCTAATTTTAAATGGCTATGTATTATTGTTTATAATAATAATAATAATAATAATAAATATTTGCAACCAGTATGAGAATCTGCCAATTTGCTTGTAAAAAATAAATAAATAAATCAGAATCTAAATTGGCCTAGAAAAAAATGTCTTTTTTTATCAAGTAGATCTTGTCTTTCATAAAGGTCGAGGTCAGGGATCTTGGGCTTAAAAAGGTTGGTGACCACTGGAGTAAAGTAAAATAAAGTAAAAAATAATGCCCAACACCTTAGATAACAGCAACAGCTAAATGACCCGCAGTCCAACAGAAGATGCAAGCAAGCAGTTAAATTAGATGAATGCCACATTCTGAAGGAGTTCCTATGTGAGCTCTTGGGTCTCAATAGTTTGGGGGAAAGGAGTGATAGGAAAGATGGAAAGTGAACAAGAGAGAACAAATGATTGAAAAAATGGCAGTGAACATACAGAGGGCAGGACGGAAGGATCATATGTGTTTGGAGAGGCTATGTCGAGGGCACAGCAGGTGGCATGTGGGCAGCACCTGTCCCTTCACCTGCAGCGAACATTTGAAGGCCACCTGGCAGAGAGGAATTGCCACAACATCCCATAATAAGCCTTCTGTTTGACCTGCTGTGAGCTGAGAGCCCCATTCAACACCAACCAATGCGGAAAGAAAGAAGAGAAAGAGAACTGTGCCACTCTCTGATTGTTCTGTTATGAAAGGGGCAGAAGGCAGACATGCTCCTGTTTAAGCTTAATTGTGACGGCGACGTGTTTGTCAAAGGGGAGACTGGAGAACCGTCTGCCAGCGTGCTCATCCACATAGTGGAGCACTACTCCAGAGCTGTGGCGCACAAACCAAAATTCAACTGTGTGACTGGTCAGCACATTTTCTAAGCCACTGCATAGCATGGCACAGAGGGGCGCAAGAGGCGGGACAGAGCACCCTGGAGAACTGATGAATGTGTGCACTACTCAGTGGTCACTATGCTGGCATGAAACTGGATAGAGGTTTTTTCTTTCATGATTTTTTTTTCTTTTTTTTTTTCTCTATAAGGGCAGAGGTCCATCACAGATTCAACAGGCATGAGACAGGATCAAAACTAAAAATATCCAGTGATCTTCAGACCTGCTGTTGCTGGACACACATACAAGTATCTGAAGAAATCAATACAACCTGAGAGAAACCATACAGACATACATTAGTATCAGTACAATCACATTGAGACTTCAACAATGAAGAGATGTAATGTTAGTGAAGAGAAAAGATCCTGCAGCATTCCAGACAAATATCTGGTAAAGGGCAGTCAGATATTTATAAAAATGACTTCAATGTAAACACTGCGGCAGCTACTACACTTACGATCAGTGATGAAGAACATCTGGAGATGTTTACAGGCTGAAGCCCATCAATTATGTGTCTCTTATTTACAGCTAGGTGTCCAGAGCTCGAGTAAACACAGCCGACCAGAGCAACGCTTTACCCTGTCTGAACCTGGCTGGACTCACCATCAAGTTCACACACTTGGTCTCATTCCAGTCTCAAGTCCACAAATAAGTCCTTTTGCATAATGACAGCACTTTTCTGCTCGTCATGGATCACAGTGGAGCTCAAGATGAGCCGACAAACCTGAGAGCTCAAATAGGACTAACAGTGCACTACTCAAACCCAACGGTAACTAACAGCAACTTCAGATCCACATCTCGCTCAAAATGCTCCTGAAAAAAATAAATATTTTTACTCATGGAGTCTGATGTAATCTGTGATATATGGTCAAATCAAAATCATTCTTAATGAGGCCTCCTTGATGTCCAACAGGCATACTAACGACCATGAATAGCATTAAATAAATAAAAACTAAAAGTGCCACATCAGTGGACAAGGTCGTTTCACATGCTGTCAATGTCCATCTTAGCCTGAGCTTACCACCGCAATCAATAATCCACCTGCAAATATCACCTTGAAAGCGAGGACTGGCAGCAGAGCAAATATTATTAACCCTCTGGAGTCTGAGGCTGATTTGGGGCCTGGAGAAGTTTTGACATGCTCTGACATTTGTGCTTTTTTCAGTTCTTCATAAACATATTAATGGAAAAAGTGTCATTACACTGTATTCAGCACAAACTAGGCTACAATAATATGTGAGGAACATGTATGTACATGTTTGTGTTTTTGAAGGAATAACATTTATGCGTGGTTATTGAAAAAACAAAAAACTTAAGTCACTGAAATAAGGCCAAAAAAAGTATAGTAAATCTGTGTTCACAAGACTTTTGGGTATTGGAGGTTGTAGACTAGAATTTTTGCTTCAGGGTTATGTAAAAATTATGCTGCCTATTCCTTCATATAAAACAATATATTCATTTAGTTTTTGTAAGACACTTTTTGCCAAGAAACACAGTATGCGAGGAGGCGTGAATCACCACTGAAAATGGGCCATTCTCACCTGAGAAGACAAAAGAATTGGATAGTAATGAGCTGAAATGACTTGCATATTAATGAGGCATTTCAGTCAGGTAGGCTGTGAAAAAAAAAACCTTCTGTGATGTCTCAAGCTCATTATGATATATGAAACATACAGAAAAATATTATTACAATATAAAGTAATGGTTTTATATTATACTTTAAAATATAATGTATTTCTGTGATGCAAAGAGTCTGAATATAGGCTTTTAGTTTAAAAGCATGCACATTTGGAGAAATATTGGATTCTCATATGCTTATGTCAATTTTCTATACAGAGGAGTTATTTTTATTTAATATTCACTGTCATTACTATGAGCGCTGGTGTTTTCAATTCATCCTTGAAGTCGGAGGGCGCTCTGTGCATTTTTAGTCCACAAATTCATCTAAAAGAAGAAGAGGCTATTCCATGAATGGAGTTTCCAATTCATACAGCAGCAGGAGGGCGCTAAAGAAACAAAAACTCATCTAAAATTCATCCATAGAAGAAAAGTAAACAGGAAGTAACTGCATGTCTTCTAGAGATCGCTAACCATGACTTTTACATCCATATAAACACTTTTCAAGACAATAAATACACGATTGAGATGATGAATGCATGTATTGCCTCTGAATTTGCGTCTGAATAGCGCTGGCTCCGTGGGCGTGGCCGCATTAGCGGATAATGAGCTGAATCACAGTCTTCTGACATGGCTCTCTTTTCATACAGATTACATAAACACAGAAGGTTTGTTTTCGATTTGACTTACATGATTTAAAACCTGACATCTTAACGTTTTTTTGGACATAACCTGGAGGCTCAAACTTAATCTAATCTTCATGTTCATCACTCCACCATATATTCCACCATTGGACTGGACTTAAAGTCACTTCAGTGTCCGTGCAGCAGACAATATAACCACAAAGAGAGAAAGACAAAGCAACAGCACTGGAAGCTGATGTAGATCACAAAGTGCAGGCCAGCAATGATGCAAATCTGCCTAGATTCCAACTGAATTGAAACATACTGAGTCATTCTGGTCTGCGCTACTAACGATCCTAAAGAACAGCATGTGCATACACAGCACAGACTCACACAGCTCCCTTCTTGAGGAAAAAAAACCCTGTATGGGTTTTTGTCATTCATTTTTATAACATATCACACAAGCAAGAGAGCATGATTGTAAACGTAATATTGATTTTATACAACAGTTCAATACAATAGAAGTTATTATTTGGTGACTTATATTTTAGCAGCTGTTTGTTTTTGCTCTATATCCCAATAGAAAATAGTTGCAAACAAAGCTGCAATATAAGCATTCCAAGTATATGAAAAACACTCACACTCTCTCATTTGCATCATTCAGATCCACCGCTCACTCTATGCTATATTTCAAATCAGATTTGACATTTTAAAACAGACTGAATCAATCCTTAAATATCTGCCCAGAGTTCAGTGGAAATTAAATAAATACTCAGTTAGGTGACACCACTGAAAATTAAGATTCAGTGTGGGATCAGGAGGAGAGCAATAGCAGCTCAAGGCTAAGACATATATAATGTGAGAGAAAAAGAGACACATAATTAGGACATTATTATTAACATCACTAGTTTATTTGGTCTGTACTACTGCAGAACCACATCGGTCCAATCACAGTCCACCTCTAGAATAATGTCACTGCTGTGTATTTGAATTCAGCAAGTGTCATCCAGGTGCACTGGCGGCAAATGTCTAAACATGCTTAGAATGTGATTAATGAGCTCCAGAAACTAAAAGCTTTTGCTCATACATTTAAAACAAATATGTAGTGCTAAGTATAAATATTTGTGAATATTTTATTCATACTTTATTATAATACAGAGCCAATCACTGATTGATAATGCCATTGCGTCACCGCAGCTGCAGTTCCCATAGAAACCTGAGACTCATGCTTAGGACTGCCCATGCGCATTAGCTTGTCTAGCCTGAAAAAAATAAGCTTCTTTTTTAATGCTATTTGAGCATAAGAAACAACATTTATGGGACAGTTCATGTTAGATTTTGTAGCTGATTTGAAATATGTTATTTCATTGTGAGTCCACCAAGCAGTTTATGAGATTTCAGTATTCCGCCATTTAGATAGACTTGGTCTTGGATGCCCGAAATAGCTGCCCGGAGGCGTTGCAAATATGCCTGCCGAGTGAACAGACTTTCCTTGAAAGGGACTTTGATAGTACTGAAGGTTCTGTCAAATGTAGACGGTCAAAATTAGGAAATGTGTGGAGCACATGTGTCTGCTACTGTGTCACCCCGATCACTCACACAGGAACAGAGAAACACAAACACACGTTGCTCAATGCAGTTCAGATGTGACTTACTGATGCTCAAACACCACAAACTTTCTCTTGTCATGAGATGATTTTCTCTCGATCCGGAAGACCACTAACGGCCTGCTAACATGTCCAACTGACAGGGAGACACGTGTAGTATTCCGTGATCACTCTGATTTCAGGACTTAAGAGTCACACGGTCAAACTCACCCTGGAACGACTGTCTGGCTCTCTCCACCAGCTCCTCTATGGGGTAACTGGCCAGATCCCCTCTGGCATGTTTGGTTTTGCAGTACGTGCAAGCGTTCAGACAGCTGTGGGAGAGAGAGGAGATCATCAACATCATGAGACATTACATACAACTAAGTATGACACTGAATGCCAACACATCTGAAAACTTGGTAGATTTCACCACTGACTGCAGAGCAATCATTTTCCATAATATTTTGATTTGCAAAATACAAACATAAATGTAAGTTGTCAGGGTGTGGTCTGAGTGGTGCTCCAATTGATTGGCTACCGATCGCTAACGGCTGATAATCGCTTCTAATGTCTCAATCGGCGATCACTCAATTTGCCAGTCTCAGAAAACAATGTCATGCTTATAATGCATAAAGACATGCCCCTGCCATGAGAGGTATGGCATATATGACATGCTTGCAGCGGCACAGTCTCAATCTATTTCCGGACCAAGTAAAATAATCATAATGCTGAAAGTGAGGTACAATTCACACAACTTAAATAAATAACTTTTGACAAATCAGTAACTTGAAAACTTTCTGTGAGATGTAATTTCACAAACAGCATGAGTGAATCAAAGCGCTCTCTCTCTCTCTCTCTCTCTCTCTCTCTCAAAATGCAGAGATGGCAACACCACCACTATAAAATATATATCGTGTCTGCACTATTACACTACACATGCTCCACAGATAAAACTAAATGAGAATTAATGGGATCACTGCTGCATTTAAGTGTTAAACTACAGTGTGCACTAGGCCATTAAGTAGCAAAATGCAGAAAATGTACAAAAAAAAAAAAAAAGCCTCACTTTGGCTCTATGTTTGTTGTTTTCCTGCACAAGTTTGGCACAGAGGTAAAGAGTCTTTTGTCTATGCATTTCAGACCACTTATCAATAAGCATCTGGCAGGAGGACAGTGGGATGGATGGAAAATCTTTTTGCTGTTTGTTTGCAAGAGAACTTTGCTGAATGAGCTCCACCGAGAATCCTACTAGACAGAGGCTTTGAGCCTTGAGCGCTGCCTCATCTTTCATCACCACTGTTGATGAAGCCCTCTCCAGCTCACTTCAAACAGCAACAGAGACACCGGCTCCGCCATGGGCCAAATCTCTGACAGGATGTCAGGCCGTCGTCCAAGAGCTCAGAGGAGAGAGTTCAAATCGCTGCACTGCCATGAGGAGTATCATTAGATTCAGAGAGAACAGCATCCAGCATTACTTCCCCTCTAGCTAACATCTTCCGGAAAAGCTGAGTGCCTGAGTTCAGTGTCTGTGGATCCTCATTACTGTGCTTAAAGTTGGAGCTTGTTTCTTGGTGTAGCCACAGGTTTAACACATACACACATCTAAATGTGTAATGGATATATGAGCATGTTGATATTTGTCCCAAACTACTGTCTGCATATGTAGCTCCCTTCTAATGCAGCATTCTCCATCAAATCAGACCTCATAAGTGATTTTTAATGATCTACTTGGGCAACAACTACAAAAAAACTGCAAAACACAGGGGATTCACAAAATGTATTAGAGTTTGATGTTAACGTGTTGCTAAGTTAGCAATGCAATACAATAATAAGAAATAGAACACACAAATGTGAGATTTAAATTAGACTCAAATATTTAAAAATAATAATAATAATAATTTGGTACTGCATTGGAGCACATAACCAAACATCATCCAAATGGATATATATGGAAATGTATGAGTATGATTGATGTCTTAAAAAAAACTGTCACTGCAGCAGAGTGAGTTGTCTACCTACACAGCATCTCACCATCATAGTGCTCCTAATGAACCATCAGAAACAAGCCCAAATGTAAGGTGACATCACACATTTCATTCACAGATAGGGTTATGCCAAAAAGCACTGCAACAGATTTTCATTCAAGAGGGCGGCTCACTGGGGTTTGACATCATACTGCTGTTGGTATAAACAATTGATAATCGCAGTGAGTCAAGAAACATATTTCTCTAACTTCATGAGCCCAACCACTAAATGCTGGTCTTCAATGGTTTGATGGATTACACATGCTTACGGGAAGGCTTCATTGTCTCAAAGTGAACAAGAGTATAAAATATCAGAACAAGAGAAGTGAATCAAAAGAGGATGCTTGTCTATTGAGTGAAAATAAATTTGGCTTTGTAAAGATCTTCTGATAGTGCTAGAGTCAAATAAATCTTAACTAACTAAATATCATCACCTAAAGCCAAAAGACCAGGATCAAGACATAATTCCCCCCATCTAGATTCCCCAACAAGTATTTTAACACAGAGGACCAAGACAGACATCCTTTCTGTTTGCTGAAAACCCTCTTAAAGGGATAGTTCTCTCAAAAAATAAATAAATAAATAAATAAATAAAAATGTGTCATTTACTAACCCTCATGTTGTTCCAAACACGTATGACTTTCTTCTGTTGAACACAAAAGAAGATATTTTAAAGAATGTTGGTAACCAGACAGTTGACGGTAGTCATTTACTGCCATAGTATTTTTTTTTTTTTTTTTTACTATGGAAGGCAATGGCTACAGTCAACTGTTTGATTAGCAACATTCTTTAAAATATCTTCTTTTGTGTTCAACAGAACAAAGAAACTCATACATGTTTGGAAAAGCTTGAGCGTGAGTAAATGATGACAGAATATTTATTTTTGGGTGATCTATCCCTTTAAATGAGCCATGAACTGAGAAATAAAATTTCCCTTGAGCATTTGACATGTAAGAGGTCATCATACTATAAGAATATCCTTTAAGTTTCAGAACTGAAAACTTCCTTGTTAGTCCAAAAAAGCGCTTTTATTGTAACCAAGCCCAGATAACGACTCGTTGTGGAATGTGACTGGATAGGTGAAAGACCACCTCTGCAGAAGAAAGCTGAAAGAAATAAGAAAGAAGTAGAGCGATACAGGACTAAAATAACATTACCTTTCAAAGGATCCTAATAATGGGATAATAAATATGGGTTTATTTTCAACAATGTGAATGTCTCAGTTGAGCATTATTTATTTGTATTCTGTACATTTCACCGTGGATTCTTTGGTAAATCAGTCACATTTCGGCACAGGCTTTGCAAACAGATTTACAATACAGAGTTACAATATGGACTCGGCTGTAATGCAACAACATGTAAGTAACTTAATTCTAATGCTTGATCTGTGACTACTGATTTGACTAGTAATGATTCATGTACAGTCAGATGTCTATGTGTCAGTAAATCAAACCAGTGACTAAACGGTCAACTTCACTTTGTTTTTCTTATTGGGATGAAAATAATTATTTAAACTGCGATTAAATTATATATAGAAAGCGATCAAAGAACGCTCCCTTTTCAATCTCTGGAGCTATCAATCAAACAGCGCACACTAGAGCTGTCAATCAATCACTGGGTTACTGAGTGACTGAATTCTGGACTCTCACCAAAACTCCCATTATATTCAATGAATCTCTTAGTTGCATCGTGTGTGCACTGTTAGTTATGATGAAAGCATTTGTTAGTGTACAAAAATTGAGTTGCAATGACAAGATGACTGCATTCATACACTCAACATGTCTGTGATCGGCAACAATGTTCATGACTGCAACCTGTCATGCTACAATCTAAATATAATGCCATAGATCTACACGTAATGCTATAATCATCACTTTTCACGATTAGTTAAACTTGAGAGCTGTAATAGTAAAAAGGTGCTAAAAGTTTGAGAGAGTATAACTTAGGTATTTCATATACAAATATATCAGCCAATCACAGTAGTGGGCGTTTACACTGAAGTCTCACAGCAGACACGGCCCTTGAAACAGAGCATTCAAATCAGAGGGTAGGAAAAATGCCTCTTTCTAAATTGACAATTTTTGATGTAGAAATCATATTAACATTATAAGTGCACCCAGGGAAACAATAAAACAATAGAAGTAAAATAAAACAAAACACACTTCAAGACACCTTTAAAGACAAACAACCGAATAGCCCGGCTTTGAAATCACACAATTTTTAGCAGTCTACGTCTATATCCCAGCACTCCAACAAATTAAATCGTCATTGCAGAAGAGGGGGACATCATATGACATTGCCTCAAAGAAAACGGGCACAGATGGGTCCTCTAAATCCCCTACATTCACAGATCTGACTGAAGCCCCCTACACTGTAAATGGGTCTGCACCGGGGACCGTTTTAATGTTAGACCAACAACATGGATCAAACTTTAGTCCCAATGGGTATGATGTCCCTATGCAACACTTTCAAATTAAACCAATTCACATCTACCTTTGCTCTGCTCCACACGGCCCCTGACAGGAGGTCGCAACACGCTGACCTATTAAAAGAAGCCAGACCACAGTCACTCATTGCGAGGGTTGACACTATAATGTATGCTGGACTGCATTCTGGGTAATCTATTTACTTGAAGTCCTGCCTTAGACAATTCCAGGAAAATGTTGCCTTAGTAATAGCAGAGCAAGATACAGCGAAGAGAGACGGCCGACAAAGTGAGGCACTTGAAGTGTTCGAAGGGTTCGATGTCTTCAGAATCCAAGATGGTCCGTTCAGTGCTGCTCTCTCACTACATTTATCATGCCAGCATAACATGCTTTCATCCACAGATACCCGTCTAAGCTGAGATGCATTCACATTATTGATGCAGGTGCTACATGATTTCATTATTGATGGATGCATGAACGCAAGAACAATCGCAGACATGCCACAAGATCCCTCAATGCCAGCCACCAAGTGCAAGTGTAAAAGAACTTGTAAAGCTTGTAGAGCTCCTCAATGGAGTTTACTACAGGATAATATCCCAAATGCGATATGCATTTTACAACAGCATGCAATAGGCCTATATGAATGGTTTTAATAGGCTACTACACAATGTTGCGAAAACTCAAAGTTTTAGGTCAACACATATAGCAGTGAATAGACTGGGCACGCAACTGTTACTTACGTGACTTGCTTGATGTTAAAAAGAGTTATTAACCACAATAAGTTGGAGAAAACAACTCCTTGCGGTCTTGCGCTGTCTGCCACACACACCCGAAGCACACGCACAAGCCACCTCTCTGACAGTGTGTGATGCCTTCAGTTCTGTTTCATGCCTTATTGCACTTGAATTCTCAAATACACACATGTAAACAGTCGGTTATGTCTTAAGTGAATGTTATTAGTTTAGAAAGAAATTGGATGCATTTCAGTAGGATCTGTGGCTGTGCATTGGGTCTTAAAGGCACAGCAACCTAAAACAGTAAGCCTGCTGCTGTCTGTCAAACAAGAAAAGATAGAGAAATCCACCTACTACTCTTGACCTTTGTAGCTTTATTATGAATCAATGTATAGGCTGTATGTATCATGTGAAGACTATGCAGTGTTTTAGATTTACATTTGATCATTCAGTTTCTGTATTGTTTCTTACTTGAATGCTATTTCAAGACATAATTTGTCCTATTGCATTTGTGCTATTGTTTGTAGTTCTTATTTAAAAAAAAAAAAAAAAATAATAATAATAATAATAATAATAATCACCCACCCCTAGTTTCAGGTGTTTTTGTTTACCTGGATGTTCTTGATGTTAAGATTTAGGTTGACATAGCTATATATTATCGAGCAAAGAGTTTTTAGTATTTAATTAAATATTGACCTTTTTTTGTTGTTTGTTTGTTTGTTTGTTTGTTTACATTGATGTTAAAATTACATTGTCAGATTTGTAATGCTAAAACACTTCTGGTCACTTAATTTTAAGTTTTTAAATATTCTTAAATATAATTTACATACATACATTTATTTATTTTTACATAAATCAATATCATATCGCGTATTGAATATTGCATTATTTAACAAGTTATCCCATATCCAATTTTCCTCAATATTGCACAGCCTTACTATTTGTACTGACTATATTTGGTATGGTCTGGTTTGGTCTTTCGGTTTGGCATGCATGTGTACCCAATTAATGCAGCATTGCTTTAATAAAAACCTCTGACATCAACAGCAAAAGACATGGGAAGTGTTTTCACCTCCTCATTAAATTGATGAGTCTGCTTATTTTGCTATCACGGCAAAGTTGTAAGTTTAACTGCTTCAAGAACCACAAAGTTACTATCTCTCCACTATGAAAAGGCATGAAGCGCTCTCTCTCTCTCTCTCTCTCTCTCTCTCTCTCTATATCTCTCTCTATCTCTCTCTCTCTCTCTCTCTGTGTGTGTGTTTGTGTGTGTGTACTTGTCTACCTATCAAACAGGGGACATTGGTGTCGAAACATTCACAAACAGGGGACCACCAAGCAAAGAGGGGACATTTTTCAGGTCCCCACTTTGTCATGCTTTAAATCAACAATCTAGGACCATAAATGAAGTGGGCTTCATCCAGTCTGAGCTAACTAAAGAAACCTCTAGCTAAGTACGTCATGGCCTTGCAAGCTTTTAAAAAATGAGCCTAGCTAAAGGAAGATTTTGTCAACCTTAGGCAGTTTTTAAAAGACGGATTTGTTTGGAGAGGGCACAGCTTGAGCCAGACCAAGATAACACCAGAGGGTGTTTGATCCCCAAAACATAGATATAAAACAGACCTTCTTCTTCTGAGTGACCTCTGACCAGGTGACAACATGGAATTTATGGTGAGAGGAAGAGCAACGGCAACCTCTGAACCAAGGGCGATACCTAACTGGTCAGAACCTCTCAAAGAGGTTACGAACAAAGAATCAGACGATGACGAGAAGAAGTTGACGAGTAGATCAGATGATGATCAAGGTCAGATGAAAATGGCTTACCAGCTTCATTCAATCCATCTAACTACTCTCGTCCCACTTACTTTGCTTTCTTTTCCATTGAGAGTCTCATGTTCTAAGTTTTGTCGCAAAGTTCAGTCAACGACTCTACAGTCTTTGCCCGCCTCAAAACTTCAAACTTCAGCCATGTGGAAGACTCCATTCACTCCATCCATTCCACACCCACGTGATTGTCTTTTAAAGAAAACGTCAATCCAGACATGATAAGACCTTCAGCAAATCAACAAACCCAGGAATCCCCCTTCTCCCAGCCAAAAATGCTGACAAAGGGAATATCCATTTAAAGACACAAACTACAGACGCAAGTATACCTCCAGATTCTAGTCGAACTGGTGCATTGATATAAATGCAATAACCCCGCCTAAGAAATTATAGAAGGGTTAAATTAATGATTAATGGTTCGTTCAGACACTGTTTTACAAAGTGCATAAATGGCTAGAAAAAATTTCATCATTTAACTCTCTTAAAACACATTCATTCCTTGCTTTCTTTCTTTCTGCAACACGCGTGAATGTGTGTGTGTTAGAGGTCTACAAAGACGACCCGAGACCCGGGACACGTACGGGTTCGGGACTATATTATTTAAATTGTCAGCCGGGTCCGGGTCAGATCCTAATCTATTAATTCGGTTCCCGGGTCTGATTAACATTGTGTGTATACCCGAGCCGATCTGATTCTGAGATCACCCAGCCATGTTGGGAGTCAGTCAGCGCTGTGCGTGTTTTGTAACTTGCAAAGTATGAGCCGGGAAATAAGGAGAAAAAACACGAGTGACCCTAGCCATCAGAAGCAGAGCAGGCGGAGTTAATGCAAGTGAACAGTGATCACCGAGTTTTACTATTCCTATTGTGTGCAACAGTAATGCAAACAAACTTCAAATCTCAAGAACTGCTTGTAGCATTGCACATTCGCATTTAAATAACATAGCCCATTTCAAATCATTAACAAAATATGAACTATCACACAAATGTTTTCTGTGACGCTTAAAGCTTATGTTTCAGGTTGCTCCAGCTAACTTGCATGTCTCATGCGAGCGCACTTTCTTTCTCCTGTTTTTATAATAACATTACACTCAAAAAAATGGTTTTGCAGCACTGTTGGTTTTACCCCAATCTGTTTTGTTAAAATAACACACATACATTTCTTTTCCCACCAAAACACTATTGTATTGCGTTTCATTAACTGAAACTGTGCCAATTTCCACTATACTTAATTATCAGTCGTTAAACCAATGTAAAGTGTTTAAGTTCGCGATTCAAAAAAACGGATGTGACGTCTTCCAACGCATTTGATGAAGATGGTGTGAAGGAGGTGGCAAGGTGAAGGGCGTCAGACGTCAGTCAGTGAAGTAAGAAAATAAAGTTAATCTAAAGGCAAAGTCTTTAATTTCTGTTAGTGTTTCGCAAAGTCTGCTCTGGGATGTTTTTAATATATTGACTATCGAATATTGTGTTAAACTTATTGCGCCATTAATGGATTATTCCATGCGATTGAAAGATGCGTGTTTATTTATACTTGTGAAAAGTGGATGATTCTTTAGTGTAAAACGCTTAATGTGAAAAAGTTTTATGTGGCTTCATGCACTAAGACAGTGATATTAAAAGTTACAACTCAGTATGCACCATATTAATAAACTAAATGTGCAGATGAATCCATCATATGAATGCAACGCGCTTAGTTAACATAAACGTCGTTCATATTCTAGGTTAATCTGCACGAATAGCATGTGGTTTAGGCTATCATCATCATCAGAATTTGATATTTTTAGATTGCTGTTTCGGTATTAATAGTTATGTTAAGCGTGTAAAACATGGGAGGAAAATGCTTATCGTGTAACTAAACGCATTGCGTTCATATTTTGGGCTCATCTGCTTTTATTGGAATTGTGTTTCAGAGTTTGTTCTTTATCACAGTCTTAGTATATTAAGGCCTGGTTTCACAGACAGGGCTTAGGCTAAACCAGGATTAGGCATTATTTCAATTAGGGCATTGCAGCTTTGTGCATCTTTAGATAAAACAATGACATCCACATATTTTAAGATGTATCAGTACAATTTGCTTTCAGTTAAAACAGCTAAAATATGTATTTTAATCTGTGATAATAGGGTAAAGCGTTTTATCTCCTAAAACCTCCCAGTGTAGTTTCTAAGCTGTGCAAGTCCCAGTAAAATTGTCTGAAGCTCTGAAGCAAGTGCAATAATGCCACATTCACCTTGCAGATGCATACATTTTGACATTTTATCTGATATTACTTTTTTATGACAGTTTTTCATCATGGTTTTTGGAGTTTGTCACTGTCTTTGGTGAAATAAAGGAATGTCACAAGTTTATTGAAGGAGAAAATGGCGTTTTGGCTAAGGTAAGTGAAGCACTGTATTTGTCTTTTTAGGTTTTAATAAAAGTAGTTAGTTAGAACCCATGGCTTGGCTCAATAAAACTGATAAAGCTGCTCTTCATAACGTTTTTGTTTTAAATTTATCCCATTGGTGTCAACATTTGTTGTCAAGCTGGATGGATACTCTGGAAAACTGATGTTTGCAAATTGAGGAGTCGTCCTTGGACAAAAAAAATAAACATCTCTTGGTGCCCACTATACAGGTATGAAGAACTACACTCAACAAAACCTTGAATTAAAGCGTTAGTTTACCCAAAAATTAAATTTCTGTCATTACTCACCCTCATGTCGTTCCACACCGGTAAGACCTTCATTCATTTTCAGAACACAACTTAATATATTTTTGATGAAATCTGAGGGTATCTCATCTACTCATAGGCAGCAACATCATAACACCTTTTGACGTTCAGAAATGTAGTTAAAAACATGGTTAAAATAGTCAACGTGACTGCAGTGGTTTAACCTTAATGTTATGAAGCGACGGGAATACTATTTTTGCGCAAAAACAGAAATAATGACTTTATTCAACAATTTAAACTGTTGTCATACGTAGTGAACTCACTGCAGACTGACTTGTTTAGGTCCGAATAACAGCTCGTTATTGGCTGACTCCAGTGTCAGCATCAAATGCACGTGTTCAGCTTCAGCCTATACTAAGTTGGCATTCGGATGTAAACAAGGATGACAGTTCCAATTGTTGAATAAAGTCATAATGTTTTTGTTTTTGACCACAAAAAGTATTCTTATCGCTTCATAACATTAAAGTTGAACCACTGCAGTCACATGGGCTACTTTAACCATATTTTTAACTACCTTTTTGGACGTCAAAAGGTGCAATGACGTTGCTGCCTTTGAGTGGATCAGATACCCTGGGATATCAGCAAAAATATCTTAATTTGTGTTCAGAAGATGAACGAAGATCTTACTGGTGTGGAACGACATGAGTAATAAATGACAGAAATTTAATTTTAGGGTGAACTAACCCTTTAAAACAATATTCTCTCACTGGGGTTAGCATAAAAAAGCATAAAAAACAGATATAAGATTGTTTATTACCATGATAAATACAATAAATGCAAAGTAACTGACAGATGTTACATGTATAACACTATTGTTAATGGACAATGTTCTGCAGAATTTAGCTCTAACTTACCCCAGCGCAACAGCCTGAAAGTTTAAATCTTTGTTCTTATTTGAAAATTCCAAAAAACATTGATGGTTCAGGTGCATTTAATTTGGGTCGAGCTAAACTCCACAGAACAGTCCCTCTAGGAGCAAGCTTTCACACCCCTGATGTAAAGCATGAGGAGGATGGATAACTGAAAGTGGTTGAGTATGATGGGAGCAATGGCAGGGTAATCTTATGGAAAGGTGCATTATTTTAATTTTAAAGGGTAAAGGCTATATTTGGGTAATGTTGTTGTTGTTTGCATCTTTAGAATGGTGACACTGTGGTGTTAGAGGGGCAAAAGGTTCTTCAGACCTTAGCAGTGTCCCATATGCCATATACAGCCATGTTGATGGGACTAATATATGGACTGAATTTGAGCTACCCTCCTGGATTCAGGTATACTTTCAAAGCACTGCAAAAGTTGATGGCAACAAGTTATCCAATAAAGTGCACTGAAGAGCAAACTACCATCTGGACATTTTTTTTTTTTTTTTTTGTAAATTTGTAAAAAAAAAAAAAAAAAAAGGAAAAATATTTAATTGTATTTATCCTTTGTTTTTGTTTTTTCCAGGTTAATTTCCACTTTCTGAGTTTGCAGAAGTCTTTTGATTCTAACATTATCTAAAATTACCTTTACATCAGACTGTTAAAAGCATTTGCACAAGTTTAAAGATTCTTGAATGTAATGACTGAACAGGCTGTTTAAAACACAGTTTATTGCAACTGACAAATACAGTTTGATAACTTGTTACATATCTTGTCTTTTTTTTTTTTTTTTTTTGTCTCTACAAGGTAATCACACACAAATAAATGCTGCTTTGAAGGGAGTTACTTTAAATAGAAATCACTGAGTTAGACTAACAAAACCTAATTGGATGGAACCACTGTCCATAATTTAATTGAGTTATTTGAAACAAATCTCCTTTTGTTGGTTGAATGAAACATATTTGGCTGGTTTTAAATAAACTTGTTAAGTTTAGTGGACATGCTTTAGTTTAAGTTACAGGGAAGCAATTGCATTGATTTGATTTGACATTACTATTTTAAATAGATTTGTCCTCCTTCAGCTGTGTTGTCACAACACAAAACTTTTTACATAGATTCAAAAAATTATATTAATGTTAATAAAAAAACTATTAACTTTAAAGGATAATTTTTTTGAGTGTATGCCGTCTTGTTATATCTAAAGTTTTGGTCAGACTCGGCTCAGAAAGCACAGAAATGACCGCAAATAAGTAATGCTAACGTCAGCAGCCATGTCACTGAACAATCGATCGTTATTATAGTTCAAAAGGGCAAACAGTCAAAGTTATTTTATTATGTGAGTTGACTTGAGTCTCGAGATACAACGAAATAATGCAAAACTGCATCGTGACAGCATTGTAATGCATCGTGACAGCAAGTGAACTTTTAAAGCTGGAATAATGAGTGGATTAAAGGTGCCCTCGAATCAGAATTTGAATTTACCTTGGCATAGTTGAATAACAAGAGTTCAGTACATGGAAAAGACATACATTGAGTTTCAAACCCCATTGTTTCCTCCTTCTTATGTAAATCTCATTTGTTTAAAAGACTTCCGGAAAACACTCGGATCTCAACATAACACCGACTGTTACGTAACAGTCGGGATCATTAATATGTATGACCCCAATATTTGCATAATGCCAGCCCATTCGACGCATCTGTGCACGGACAAGGTAAGCAAGCAAAAACAACAGCGAAAAATGGCAGATGGAGCAATAATAACTGACATGATCCATGATAGCATGATATTTTTAGTGATATTTATAAATTGTCTTTCTAAATGTTTCATTAGCATGTTGCTAATGTACTGTTAAATGTTACCATCGTTTCTTACTGTATTTACGGAGACAAGAGCCATCGCTATTTTCATTTTTAAACACTTGCAGTCTGTATAATTCATAAACATATCTTCATTCTTTATAAATCTCTCCAACAGTGTGTAATGTTAGCTTTAGCCACAGAGCATATAGCCTCAAACTCACACAGAATCAAACGTAACCATCTAAATAAATACTTTACTCACATAATTCGAAGCATGCATACAGCATGCATGACGAACATCTTGTAAAGATCCATTTGAGGGTTATATTAGCTGTGTGAACTTTGTAAATGCGCTGTAATATAGTCGACAGCTCGTGTGGCAGAGGAAGCGCATCTCTTAAAGGGGCCATGCTGAAAAACTCAGTGCATAGTTAATGATGCTCCAAAATAGGCGGTTAAAAAAATTAATTAAAAAAAATCTGTGGGGTATTTTGAGCTGAAACTTCACAGACACATTCAGGGGACACCTAGGACTTATATTACATCTTGTAAAAAAACAATCTAGAGCACCTTTAAGCATTTCAATTGGCAAGAGAGGAATAACGGGTGAACTTTCTTGGCAGATGCATCACAGTCAGGTACAAGGGAGAAAGCTATAGCCTACTAATATTAGGTAAGACAACACGTTTTATTTTCACAACTTGTTTATTGACTTAATAGCAATTTGTTTGTTTACCTGCTGGAGGTATGCTATTATGTTATGTGCAGAGTGATGTTAACATTTAAGCTAGCTGGTGAGAGAAAATGGTACTATCAAAGAGTCTAAAGAGGAAAGTTCACAGCGAAAAAAAGGGCATACAAAGAAGAATGGAAAGACAACTATGCACTCATCCTACATAGTTTTGTGAAAGCCTGCAGAGCCGGTGTGTCTTATCTGCAACAAAGTTGTTGCCGTTTTCAAAGAATATAACACCGTGACTACACCAGACGTGAGCGGCGTGATGCGAGGCGTCAAAAGATAATAGAACCCATTTTAATTAGTGATATTGTCTACACTGGATGCGGCACAGTGCGACGCGAGTCACACAACAGAACACATTCCCGACAGTGAACGGATTCCCCGTTCTATTTCTGACGTAGTCCAAGTGCTTTGCAATGGTCAGTCTGTCATGTTCAGTGTAGGTGTGGGCATTTTGCCAAATTATTGTATTTGAATATTTGGGCTCGTAAAAAACAAAAATTTGAATATTCATTTATTTAAATGAAGTTAAACGAGAATTTTTTTATTTTATTTTTTTTAATTATTTTTTTGCATTATTCATTAAGATTTTGTAACTATTTCTGAACAAGCTCAAGATTAGGCAATATACAGAACAAGCTTACATTATATATTAATGTTTTCTTTTAGTTCAAAGCATTAAACAATATGTGTAAACTAAAAATATACAGAACAAAAACATTTTAGCTCAAGCAGCGCGAACGGGAAAAAACGCTAATAAAGCAGACTCCGCCAGTTATCGTACAAAACGTACATAATACACTCGAGTCAGTAGTTATCGTGTTCCATTATTTGGAAGTGAGATATTAAGAGTGTCTGTATTTTAGATGTGTGCAGGTCTTTAATTAACAGCCGCCTAATAGTAAACATACTGTCCTTGTCCTTAAAGGGATTCACCCAAAAATGAAAATTCTGTCATTATTTACTCACACTCATATTGTTCCAAACCTGTATTAATTTCTTGAGATAGAGTAAATGATGGGAATTTATGGGTGAATTATTCCTTTAATGTTAATACATTTATTATTGTTATCTTCCTACAGGTCCATCTGAATTATTTAAGTATTTAATTTAATATTGTCAATTTTATACATTTAAACTGCCCTCCAAAAGTTTGGAAATACCCTAGAAAAGTGGGGTTTTGGACAATATTGGCATGAATCCTTTTTAATTTGTGATAATTTTGCATTGATAAGGGACAACACAAACTACAAAAACAGTTTATGACATAAACCGTTTATACATAGAAGAAAAAAAAAAAATGATTCATCAAAATATCCACCATTAGCAGCTATCTGACCTAAACTGGGTTATAATTGGTTCATTGTATTCTAAACTTAATTGCAATCGATTGTTGAAGCTATTAAGGTGTGCTGACCCAAAAATCTTTTACAAACCTGGGCCAAGTTTAAACCAGTAACCAGGCATCACAGCTGGCAAAATATATATATATATATATATATATATATATATATATATATATATATATATATATATATATATATATATATATATATATATATATATATATATATATATATATATATATATATAGTAACCAGGCATCACAGCTGGCAAAATATATATATATATATATATATATATATATATATATATATATATATATATATATATATATAATATATATATATATAATATATTTTGCCAGCTGTGATGCCTGGTTACTGGTTTAAACTTGGCCCAGGTTTGTAAAAGATTTTTGGGTCAGCACACCTTAATAGCTTCAACAATTGATTGCCAATTAAGTTTAGAATACAATGAACCAATTATAACCCAGTTTAGGTCAGATAGCTGCTAATGGTGGATATTTTGATGAATCATTTTTTTTTTTTTTCTTCTATGTATAAACGGTTTATGTCATAAACTGTTTTTGTAGTTTGTGTTGTCCCTTATCAATGCAAAATTATCACAAATTAAAAAGGATTCATGCCAATATTGTCCAAAACCCCACTTTTCTAGGGTATTTCCAAACTTTTGGAGGGCAGTTTAAATGTATAAAATTGACAATATTAAATTAAATACTTAAATAATTCAGATGGACCTGTAGGAAGATAACAATAATAAATGTATTAACATTAAAGGAATAATTCACCCATAAATTCCCATCATTTACTCTATCTCAAGAAATTAATACAGGTTTGGAACAATATGAGTGTGAGTAAATAATGACAGAATTTTCATTTTTGGGTGAATCCCTTTAAGGACAAGGACAGTATGTTTACTATTAGGCGGCTGTTAATTAAAGACCTGCACACATCTAAAATGTATATATATATATATATATAATTTTTGCATATATATATATATATATATATATATATATATGAAGATACTGTTTTTATCCTAAGTTATTTTAACCGAGGGGCCCCCAAATAAAATTCTGCTTAGGGCCCCATAAAAGCTTGGGCCGGCCCTGCTCAGGTGAGAAAAAGAGTTGCGCTGACAGAAGTTGCAGAGACATAAAGATAACAATAATACATCATAAGCTAAGTTTCTAACAGCAGCACTTTGTTTTTTCTGTTCGTAAATTATTATCCCTCGACGAAACTTAAAGGAAGCATATGTTATCAAAATCATTTTGCTGTCAGAAAAGTTGTCTTTTCGGCTCACTCGGGTTACAGCTGCACTTACCTGTCATGAATGCAGTGATGGACAGCTGTCTTTTCTCATTCAACTGGTGTTTGGATTTCATGTGCTTTCTCATTGTGGTGGTGATATTATGATAGCTTTGTTTCATTAATTCATTTGATCAAAAGTAATTCCATTTTGTAAGATCATTTTCATCTAAGTAACTCCAAACTTTGCGAGGCAGACAACAACATTAAGTGACGATCAAATCCAATAAACTTGTTAAACATGCTCCACAGCGCCACCCAGTGCATTTAGTTAGAACAGTGAGTTTTAGTGTTTAGGATCTATCATGGATTCACTGAATTTACAACCAGCAAAGCAACATAATAAAATTCGAATAGTATTTTTTGAATATTAATTACAGATCAAATATTCAAATATTCGACTATTTGTGCACACCCCTAGTTCAGTGTAGACAGCTTTTAGTTGTTGCAGCATGGTGCAACGCGCCACGAAAAAAGTCCTGTCTGGTGTAGACACGGTGATAATATTAGACGCACCACGAGACGAAGATCTATTTCAGACCCAGCCGCTATCAAAACACTTTTTTTACACTGTATACACTGTTCTACCATTTGCATTCATTTGTTCTTTCCTCCTGCTGTGCCACCCATTCGAACAGACTTGAAGACCCATTTGTGGCCATTCTGCTCTATTCACAATTATAAACAGGTTCATTTATGAGGCTTCATGGGTTCTGTTCTCTCCACATGTACGGCACGAAATATCAGGGCCAGATTAGACACCTGCAGTAAATAATTTCTTAATTACTTCTGCTGAAAGCCACTCGTCGTGGCTGCATCCATCTGTCATTAATTACTCAAGTGATACATACGGACAATATACTTCATCACAGCACTGAGGCTAACGGGCCCCTGGTGAGACTAACCCGCTTTACTCTTTGTTACCTATTCAACAGTACTGTGACAGTAAGACAATGCTGAAAGCTCCCCAGATGCTCCCTGGTCCCTCAATTTATTAATTTGAGTCCCAGCGAGTGAGACAGCTAAATTATGCTGACCCCCCGCCAGCAAAGAAAGCACCCAAGAGGACAGAGCCAGACACAAGCTTCTCCATATGGAGAGAGGAATGAGGCTCTGAGTTGATGATAAGTGCTCACATCTGTGAGGCGGCATTAATTGTGCGTTAAGTCGGTGGGCATGTTTGGGGTTGACTTGAACATAATTAAAGAAGTTTGAACTTTGTGTAAGTTACAAAGCTCATCCAGCGGGTTATCATTGTGTTTGAAGGACAGAGGGAAGTCAACTGAGCTGGAGAGAAAGAAACAACAACAGACAAAAACTGTGACTGATGATAATACTGCAGCACTGCAACAATCAGAAATGTGCAGATGATCATTGGACTCGAACGAACAACTGACTCCTGGAGAAAGAAAAAAATAAAAAAATAAATTCTTAGAACAGGATTTGATTTTGGTTACATGATTTGGTTAAACTGAAAAGTCATAATTGCCAAGATGATCAACAATCATCAACAATCCTAACCAGCAGCATAAACATAAGATATCCCAGCAGCCCCAGCATCACCTCCACCTCAACACGACAGTTAGATAAACAGTGAGTCCAGAGGGTCAAATGTATGACAGTATGAGCTCACAGCCACAGGGGATTGTGGGAACTCCTAGGCAAGATGCACTGAGAAGCATGCAGTCTGAAAGACTACTGTGGCATTGGTCTCAGATTGGTCTCAGAACCTAATTCCAAGGTGACAACCTGATGTACGGCCCCTTCCACAGACAACATGAGGAGATAAACTGTGAGGTTAAACTCGGAATGGCTTGAAGAAAGCATTCCAGGAACCTAAAACTCTTCTGGTGCCTGCTGTCTGATCTGAGATGCACTTCCACCAAACATCACACAAAAGCAATAAAAACTCTTCCCTGGTGTTTGGCTCAGTTTTAGATGCCCTCAGTGTTATGCAGGGTTTAAGTTTTCCTCTCTCTCTCAAACGGCACGTCAAAAACACTAATGGAATACATTCAAGCATGTCAGCTTACAGAGCAGCAGATTTTCATGCTTCTGTGAAGGTTCATTTGCTGACATGTTTGTCTTCAGTGTCTTGTTTGTATTTGTGTCACTAAAGTAAACTCAGGTTTTCTGAAATGGCATGTACCGCAGCCTCATGTCCCAGCCCCCTCCTTGTGTTCAGCAGTTTCCCCAAAGTAATCTTGTAATTGAAGCATTATCTGCTAGTGATCAGTGCTGATACAGCATTTGTTCACAGAGAGGAAAACAGAGTTGGCTGTTATTTAAAGTGGATGTGCAGCAGGCTGTAATCTGCAAACATTCAAGTGCTGCTCTTGGACATCCTCCACAGTGCAAATGCATGCTGGGGTTGGCTGTCACTGGAAAAAAAAAAAAAAAAAAAAAAAAAAAACAGAAAAATATTTTCCTACAGTTGTCAAACCTCACAAGCGCTCCTATAATAACCCTGAAGTAATATATGACTTTCTGGAGTTAAACTGATTATCTCAAGTCACTGTTGGCCTGACAAATAGCTGCATGTTCCAGTGAATGCTCAAATGAGTGAATCCATCCACATTAATGTGTAAATTCACCTCTCACCATCATTATGGCTATAAATAGTGTGTGTTTCAGAAAAAGTGCCAAGAAAAATAATGAGACAGTCTGAAGAATCTTAGATAAAACAAAAGACTGATAAACACAGCAGTGAAGGGCAACAGCATTATATTTCTCGAGAGTCTAGTCACATCTTGCAGATCATGAAAACATTTAAAGATCAGGTGACCTAAATGTACAATAACATAAGCCCACAGCCCTCTTGACTGTGTTATATGTGTCACTTTAGGGCGAGAGACAGCATTTTCAGATCAGTTTGAAGCAAGTTAGTGTCAGAACTGTGGCAGTGTTTTAGCTCAAGCACCTCTTATTTTAAAGATAACCCTTGAAGATGGAGATAGTTTATTATCAGAAGCAATTATTATTTGGACCAAAATTTTCTTTAATCAATGCATGGTGTTCCCCCGAAACTGCCCAACAGGCAAAGTGGACCTTAATAGAGCTGGGTTATAAAAAAAAAAAAAAAAATTAAAAAAAAAGATCTCTCGATTCTAATCAATTCTAATTTTAAAGAACTGATATTGATTCTTAAATCCCAGGAATCAATCTTTCAGTATATGCTGTTTTCAGTTGATGGATGAACAAAGCAGTAAAACTTTACAATAAGGTTGATTAGTTATTGTAAGTTAACTACATTAGTTAACGAACTAATAATGAACTGCACTTATACAGCATTTATTAATCTTTGTTAATGTTGATTTCAACATTTACTAATACATTATTAAAATCTTCTTAACATTAGTTAATGCACTGTGAGCATATGAACAAACAATGAACAACTGTATTTTCATTAATGTTAACAAAAATTAGTAAATACAGTAAAAAAAAAAAAAAAAAAAAAAAATGTATTGCTCATGGTTAGTTCATGTTATATAATACATTAACTAATGTTTAACTAATGAACTTTATTACCAAGTGTTACCAACAAAGCTTTGTAGTGTACCTCTCAACCAATAAATCTCAACTATCTTTGTGATTTGTTACTTCTGTTATGAAACAATGTCTCAGCTTTCAAATTCTGTCAATTGTATTTTGAAATTCAAACAATAAATGAAAAGCGAAGAGGCAGCGGGGTGTGGACGTGAACTGACCATCTTTTCTGCTACTAGTGCAAGGAAACAGCACATTCCAGGGCTCAATTTTTTGGCAGGGCCACTCTCTTACTGCAATAATGGAGAAGGGTTTGCTACATTTTGATTGGATCTTGGTGGACTAGAACAAACAAATGTCCAACACCATCAGATGCTAGAACAACTAACAGACACCTCAAGCATTCAGTGGCAACAGACTTTTAAATTGAAAGGGATGAATGAATGTTATATCAGGCACAGGTAACGCTTGCTCAGGCGATCTCTCTCTCTCTCAAATACTGTATGAAATACAATGAGTTTCAATGGAGGGACTCAACATTCCTTTGTTACTAGTTCTAAAGTGACGTTTTAGAATTAGTAACAGAGCCTTGGTCAAACTGTCGACTTAACATTTGAATCCGTGGGGGAAGTAGTTGCACAAAAGAGGGTTTTAAAGATAATCTGTTGTTATTTCTTATTTATTTACACCGGTGGTCTCAAACTGCCGGCCCGCGGGCCATTTACGGCCCGCCCTCCCCCTCCACCCGGCCCGCAATCCAATGCGCTTTCGCTCCAGCGGCGTCTGTCGTTGCTATGCAACCATGAGCCGCGCTCTCAACCACATCACTTCTATTACGATCACGCTTGCCTAAATTACAGTAAAACCACCGAAACGCATCCGATGCAACCATTAAACGTTACCGATGCTCAAACGGCATCTTGGACAAATGTGGCTCAGCTGTGTGAGCAGAAGCGCTGCCAGGTGTCTGTCAAGAAACATAAGAGTGTACAAATGTATTCAGGGACTGTATTTGTTGAGTACAGTGTTGTTCAGTGCAAGATTTTAATGTTATTTAAGCTAACAAAGTAAGGGAAAATATTTCCACTAAATGTTAAAAACTAATAATGTATGTAACAATGAGTGATTTTTATTTTTTGGCCAAATAAAGTTAATATAGCTCCAGTTTTTTTGTTATTTCTGACCCCTCCATGCCACAACTGTTGCTGGTTTTGTTCCTAAATTACTATTTTTTTTTATTCCATGCACCTTGTTAGATGTGAGAAGTTGCACCAGACTATTGCAATTAATAGTATTATATTAGTATTATATTAGTAAATTAGTAGTATTATATTAGTAATAGTGTTATATAATTATATTACACTCTGTAACAATGAGAGAAACACTGCTGTTTACATTTAGTATGGTAAATAAAATATTTATAGTATAGGTATAAAAATATTTTAGTAGGCCTAATGAAATTTGAAGTAAATGAGAAATAATGCAAAGGAAAGTACGTTTTCTGAAATGTTGCGCTTTCTTGCGCTTGAATGTTAATATGGCCCTCCTATGAGGTGTCAATCACAGAAACGGCCCCCCGCCAATGAGACCCCTGATTTACACACTCATGCCATTGAACTGTTGTATAAACGCAATATAGAGTAGCCATGCGATATGTTTATATATCCGCAAGCTGTGATTACCTAAGGCCAAATCACAGCAGTGCTGATATACAGCCATATCGCGTATGGGTACGCGTGTGATATTGCTCATATATCAGCATCGCTGTGATTGCCTACGGGACTAGGCCGATATATGTAGCCGTCCGATGTGGCTCTGAGTGTGATTTATACAACAGTTTGACAGTACAAGTGTGTAATTAAATAAGCAACAACGATGGAGTGTTCTTTAAAAGCACTCTTTTGTGCGGAACTACTTTGTTCTGCCACTGATACAAATCTCAAGATGACAGGTTAACAGATGAGCCCATGCCTCTCTTATTAATTCTATAACGTCACTTTAGAACCTGTAACGAAAGAACACCGAGTTGCTTCATTGACGCTTATTGTATTATGTTAGAGTGTTTGACTAAGCAAGTGCATTCCTGCAGCTGATATTCTTCAGGTCAATCATATTCATAATCACAAAATCAGTTTAAATGTCTGCTGAGGAAAGCGATATCTTTGTCTTTGTCATTTTACCAGTTAAAGGGATTTCCCATGACAAAGCTTATCAATGCATTTTTAAGTTATGTCTTATAGTAAGTTGTGTTTCAGACCATTCAATATAAAAGTCTTTGCTACTAACTCACTCATAAAGACTTTTTGTCTTTGATACCCTCTAATGGTGTAATAATGTAACTTTGACTGAAGTCGAAATCACAATCACTAACGGACCCTCTCTCTCTCTCAATATTAACCATTATAACATTATAAGAATATACAATTTGAAATAAGCACAAGCAGTCAAAAGTACAAAAGCAGCGCTCTAGTTATAGTATAGGATTCCGGTTAAATAAAAATATGAAGTTATGAAACTTTGCCCTTAGCCAAATCAATTTGCTCTGGAACACGCAATATCATCCTTGCAGTGCCAAACCACATGTAACCATATGTCACCTTGGTGGAAGAGTGGGGTAACATCTCACAGCAAGAAATTGCAGTCCATGTGGATGAGATTCACTAGTACTTAAAGCATGCAGCTGCTAGACACACCAGATACTGACTGTTACTTTTACTATTGAAAATGATATTGACATTGAAAATTGGATGTGTATTTGATCCGTGCATTGGGTTTTAATGTCATAGCAGCCTACTAATTTCAGCACTATTTAATTTGTATCTTTGTTCCATTGTATTTATTTGTGCAATTGCTTGTAATGTGCTTATTTTATTTTATTAGTTTATTGCTTCTCTTTAAAAAAAAAATGTTTGATTTTTTCTAGTAGTTAGGCTAGTAGACCTTTTTTTTTTTTTTTTTTTTTTTTTTTTTACAGATTAGTAAAGAACCTGGGAAGTCACCTATTGGAGAGATAGAAAAATTGGTGGCCATGGTTCATTCAGTTTATAAATCGTGCTTATGAATTCTTAAATTGTGTGAGTTCATGATCCGTGCTCTCAGATTTGTAAACTGTACCTTCAGTTTTTGAAATCCATACCCGCAAATTCATAAACTGTGCCCGCTCTTTCTCAGTCTGTTCCCGTGGGTTTGTATATCGTCTATTTCAACTGATTAGACATGTTTTGATGATTACAAATTAAACCAACAATTTTCATTGTATTTCATTAAGCCAGACTAGCACCATATTGTATATGTTACATATTACCATGCTTGTTTGTACAGCTTATTTTTAACCACTTCCCTTTTTTTCTGTGCTTCTAATATGTAAAGCTGCTTTGAAACAATTACCAATTGTAAAAGCACTATATAAATAAATTTGACTTGACTACAAAGACTACTTTAAGATGGTTGTGCTGACCAAATGTACAAACAGTGATCATCCAAATGGCCTGAACCTTCTAGCAAATCGAGCAGTCCTCTACCAATGAGAACTGATATGGAAGTAAATTAATGCCAAATGTTTTTGAAATAAAAAGCTTGTTGGGAAAAAAAAAAAAAAAAAAAAAAAAAAAAAAAAAAAAATTACATTATCTGTGCTTGCATTTCCATGCATTGTATTTTTAAGGCTTGCATTTTTATGGGCTGAAATTCAACATGGTCATATTTTTTATTGAAATATTCACAGCTTAAATATATTTCACACACATTTTCATTATTAAAAATTCAATAATTTATATTCACCTTTCAGATTTCACTTCCAAAATATTCATACTGTTTAAAAATACTTTTAATATTCGACTGGCAATTCCCGGTCCATTTTATTTCGCTTTACAAATTCACTTCCACAAATTCAGTGGTTCAAAAATCAGTGGTGGCAAAAAAATTCAACATTTCACATCTGGGAACTGCAGGAAAAGCAATAGAGTGCCGATACATGATCTCCATCTGCTGTTAGTCGACCTCACCAGCAGGTGCCGCTAGCAAGTGTTAACAAAGACCAAAGCAACAGTTAGAAACATTCATTATAATGGATTTGGAGAAATTGAACAAGTGGTAAGTGAATGTGTGATGATTATTAGGGCTAGTATAAATGCAGAAAAGCTGATAAAGACACAAAAGCTGCATTTATACTGGCCCTGGTAATCATCACACATTTACTTACCACTTGCTTTAGTTAATGTGTAATGTTGCTGCTTGAGCATAAACAGTATCTGCAAAGTTACAGCGCTGAAAGTTCAATGCAAACGGAGATATTGTCATTTAAAGTCATGGCAGTTTAATGCCTACAAAAACAAGCTTCTTCCTGGGTTGGTGACATCATAAACCCTGCAAAACACTGGGAACACGCAACAAAGTGGGCGAGGCCATGTCGCGCAGCATAACAGAAACGGAGGAGTTGTCTACACACCGGACGTGCGCAGCACGACGTGTCAAATTTGTGATATTGTTTACATTGGATGCAGCGAGGAAGACAGCTTTCAGAATCTTTATGAAGTTTAATGCTGGATTTGCACAAAGACTATTACTGAAAGATGAAGCAGTTCCCACTTTAAAAGCAGAAGCTGCTGTTGATCGGCCCCAAACTGTATGTTTTATTGTTTGTACATGTCTTTTAAATGTATAGTTCTATTACTATTTTTTGGTTGCATGAAGGACATGAACAAAGACAAACGCGTTTTTGCTTCGCTAGCCAGTTAGCTAAATTATATTGCATACTTTTCCAACCAACGCCAACAAACTTCTATGTTTACGTTCATAGACAAACAGTTTTTTATGCTATAAATTAAACGCTACCTTTACAAAAATGCTACTACTCAGTCATGTATTTGGCTACAGTAATCAGGATAAAAACATATACTATAAGATAGCAAACAGCAGTGACAGCATATCTAAACACTTTGGAACAAATACAAAATGAAATACCATTCATAAAAGCCGCGATTGCAGAGGTTCTGCTTGACCCTCTTCATCTAGGTCTGATTTGAGCTCAATTTGCTCATATTTTGGAGGGAGTGGTATCATAGAACCAGGAAGTCAAAGGAGCCGTTCAAATGACAATGGAAACAGATGTGTAAAATAAAGGTAAAAATATATGAAAAAATAAGGCTTTTTTTTTTTTTTTTTTTTTTATATAAAACAAAGCATTAAGACTGCGTTAAGCGTTAAACTGCGCCCCCAAAAACACAATCAAGCCCAGAAAAAAAAAAATAAATAAAAAAAAAAACACTGAACCACTGAATAACTTTATATCCCTCATACGTCATAGGATTCCCCTGCTTTTAGGACATATACAACTCTTAACACAGCTTAATGGACTATTACAGTGATATAAAAGACCAAACTCACACCTCATTGGTGATGTAGGTTTTGTGACTAAGTTATTCTCTTTAAATGCTACTGAAGGTAGAAACGTGAATACCAATGTTGTAACTTTAGAGACGGTCCCTAAATCTGCAAATATCAAACGATTAACCAACTTTCGTCAAACCAACTTTATGCCAGTATCTGCTTTCTTGGAGCCTATATAGTATAACCTACATCACCAATAAGGTGCAAGTTTGGTCTTTTATATCACTGTCCTAGTCCGTTAAGCTGTGTTAAGAGTTTTATATGTATATCAGTGCCGTAAACCATGTCGTAACGCTTCTCGAGGGTGGCACTACTTTCAAATTTAAATTATAACGAGCGCGAGCTTTGACTGTGACGTCACTGCTGAGAATGAAGATGAAGATTGATGGATAAAGGGCTGAATTTGGATCTGTTCCTTACAAACATATGGATTCTAAAGATATGGAGTACAGCAAACAAATAAAATGGGCGTGATTTGTGAATATATGTTGTGTTTTGATGTATCTTATGGTTGTATTGTCAGTCACTGCATAGGAGAAAACATCTTCTGTGTCTCACAGCTAACAAACTAAATATTACAAGTCACGATTTCATATTAAGTAGATGAGTAAACTGTATTCAAAAAATGTGACTGAAAACATGTATTGATATGACAATTGAATACATACAACAGATTTAAAACATTAATCCCATGATTTTATTACAGGGGAATTCATTTACATTCAAACTTTACGTTACATGATTTATTATTGCTGTTAATATGTAATTTATGTTTTTGTGTGTATGAAAATGTACGTGTGGTTAAACCACATTTTAATGTAAAAATACACATGTATTATCATGAGATCACGGTAATTCCTATGTAACGTTTATGTACAAGGGCTCATTTTATTTTACAGTCCTATTTCCATGTACTTATTATGAACGTACTATTGAATATACCAGTTAGTTAATGTGTAAATTACACATTACTTAGGGTGAGGTATAAGCATGGTACAAGATATTTCTTGAGTACTGGATGATATACTTTTACGGTTCAACTTGCCTAATCTTTACAGGACAATAATTCACTTAATAGGGGTATTTTGATGACATACATACAGATCAGTAACACTACTGTACTTGGTATACTCAGTTGTCATGTGTCAAAAGCCTTGCTTAAAAGGACTACTTGATAAGTATTAACACTATGAAGTGCTGTATAGTTACTGCAGTGTATCATTTTGGTAAGCACATTTGTTTCACAGTAGTTAAGTGTCTGTTATTTGTGTCCACACTTGTCCGTAAGTACAACATAGTTACCATGTACATACCACTAGTAAGTGCCTGTTATTACTGACAATTGTCCAAAAGTACAACATAGTTACCATGTATATACCACTAGTAAGTACAGTAATGTGTCTTACTAGTTACCACACATAAGTGCCTGTTATTACCCACACTTGTTTGTAAGTACAAAATATTCACCATGTACATACCATTAGTAAGTACAGTAATGTGTCTGTTAGTTACCATATACGGACACTATAAGTAAGCACCTGTTATTACCCAACACTCGTCTATAGGTACAAAGTAGTTACCATGTATGTACATTGGAAAGTACAGCAGTGTTTCTTATTAGTTCCCATGTACATACATGTCAGGTAAGTACCTTGTGTTCCCACTCTTTTACCTGTATGTACAACATAATTACTATATATGTACCAGGAAAGTACACGTACTGTAAAATAAAGTGCTACCCTGAATATAAATTATTGAATTTTTAAAAAATGAAAATGTGTGTGAAATATTTTTAATTTAAATATTACATACAAAGCTTAAATATACGGCCATGTTGAATTTCAGCCCATAAAAATGCAAGCCTTAAAAATACAATGTATGAAAATGCAAGCACAGTTAATATAATGCATTTTTTCCCCCTCCCAATTAGTGCAATTCAACAAGCTTTTTATTTCAAAAACTTTTGGCCTTAATTTGCTTCCATAAGCCAAGTGAACCATCCCCAGCAGATGATCTGCTTCAGTTTTACCACTCTGCAGCTGGGTCCATGAGGTAGTAGCAGAAAGTGACTGGCAAATCTTTCATCTATCACCAGCTCTGCTGAGCTCATGACCCAATCTTCTAACACCAGCAGCACAATAAAACCTACAGCATTCATAAAGCTAGGCAGAGCGCTGAACCTTGTGACCCACTCCTCTCCACACAGACACACGAAAGAGACTCAGGAATAGCAGCCTCATATTTTAAGGTACACTGCGTGTTTGATGAGAGCCATTGTTTGTTTTCGTCCAACATCAGCTCAGGGAATAGACCTGTCCGACAGCCAAATCATTCAGGAAGCAGGCGGCCCTCCTGGGGCCTGAGGACCAAGTCAGCAGGGGCCCGACCGACACACTATGGTACTCCAGTGGTGGATTCCACCACTCAAATGGCTTCTTCTAAACAGAGAAGCACAGAAAAACTCTGCCCTAGTTTTCCTCAAACACAAGAGAAACTACAGCCAACAATATGAGCTAAACTGTTTGGCCCTGGAAACAATGCATGTAACTCTACTGAAGCAGTATTGTGGAGATAATTCCTGAAAATTGAAGATGAGTAAGTAACAGGAGATGTGGATCCCAGATGCCAATCATTTTGCTGCCATGAACAAAACAGGCAAAAGTAACCAAACTCACAAAGCAGCACATGCAAAAGAAACTACAGGCATATTTAGAGACAAATAAAGAGCAGCAGCATAGCTAGAGTCTCAAAGGGGCGGCAAAACTCGCATATGGACATGTCCTGAATTCACAAGCTGAATCGGACACATTTTGTGAAATAATTTCCCATTTCATCCTAACAAACAGCTTGTGGCAACAGGAGGAGGATTCGGAGGCCAGCTGTAACTTCAAACATCATTCCCACTAAGTCATGTGTTTTATGGAGATTGTAATACCTAACAGTCAAATGTTTTTTGCACAATAAGTTCATAGATCTCATAACTATTGGTTTCTAAACTTAAATGAATTGAGGCAATCAGTTTCCTCAATTGAAATTACTTATTCTAACTTTTCACAGCGTCACTAAACATTTCAAAAGGCACAGTTAAGGAGCGAAAGCATTTCCTGCTAGTACTGCATTGAAAAATCCCTCGTGTAATTATTACATCCTCCACTAAACAAGCTGGCTGTAGTGAGGAAAACAACAACAACAACAAAAAAATCACACAATCAAATCCTGAGTGATTCCCCAGAGGCCAATGATCTGCCTGCTTTTATATCACACCACACTAATGAGTGCATCTGTAAAAGACGGAGATTGTTTATGGATGTTGTCACCAAAACAAATGAGAAAATGAGAGTGAAGAAAAAATAGATGCAAACATGCTACATTCATGTGACATAACACATGCTGTTTTCAAAAAAAAAAAAAAAGTAAAGGTTCTTTCTCCTGCAGAAAACTAAAGGACACAAGAAACAAACAAACAAACAAAAAACTTTATATAATTAGTTCAACATTATTAACTTCAATTCAAGGTTTAACTGAGTTAGGAGGATCAGAGCATGAACGTCTTTAAGGACACAAGACATAACTGAAGCCTCATTAGCATAAAGAGACTTTGAGAGGCTCAAACTGCTTTTCATCAATCAGAAACCGACTATCATCATAAGTAATTTTTCCTGGTTTCAGCAGCATCAGCTGAGGCTTCTTCAGACCAGCAGACAAACTCATTTGTCAGATTTGTCTTAATGGCCAACTAGTGCTCTTCAAACACTTGGGATTTGAGCGGTAAAGCAGCAGATGTCCCGTATTCATGTGTCTCCATACAGCAAAGACAAATAGACATGTCCATCCCTCCCTTCACTGTAGGATAAACGGCAGGCTGAACTGCAGTGCCTCCGACAGCTAAACTAGGTTAGCGCTGCTTGCAGGTGTACACGCAGATGACGTGCGGCTAGAGGGGTCACCATTAGGAGGATCATCCTCGCCTTTGGCCTGACAGAGCTTTACATCATCAGCCATGTGTCCGCCTTCACAAGTCCCATTGCAGACACACTCATGCAACCAACCACATCAAGCAGGTGAGAGGAATGTTCTGCAGGACACATTCACTATTATGAATCTTGTACAGCCATTTCTTTATACTGTAAAACGTCTTACATTTCTATCCATGTTATTGCCCCTTACAATTAATACATTCATAAAATATCTTAGATTGCACATACCAAAATGGACTCCAGCTCAAAAGTGCACTGTTTTCATACTTTTAGGCTCAAGAGGTCAAACTTTTAGAATATCCAGATAGGTCAGGTGAAGCCTGGGAGCTCAAACAGTATTTAAGCCACATGTTTCCACATAGACTAAAGCCAAAGGCAACATGCATTATTTATGATGTGTAAATATAACACCAGAACGATGAGAACATAGTACATAAATAAAATTAATGTGTGACAAATGAAAATAAATACATAAATACATAAATAAATACATAAATAAATAAATAAATAATTTGATAAGATTTAAATGAATTTAAATTTTAATAGAGTTCTGCAGAGCCTCTGTGGAGACAGACGGCAGCAGCTGATATTATAACTGAATGTTAATGAGATTTCAAGGTCAAATTCATGTTATTATCTGCAATCATTGGACACAAAGAGACTTCACTGCAAGATGTTGAAATATGTTTTGTTTACACAAGAAACAGTGTTGCTTTGCCTAAACATCTGTGGATGTTTCATTCATTCATAAACTACAGGGAAAATGCATAGTGTGGAAAAATAAATGAATCTGGTGTTTCATTTTCTTCCCCCTCCAAAATGTGTTCCAGTAGTCGAGAGGATTTACTGACGGCACAGCTGCTTCAGACAAGAACACAGCCAATGGGAACTCACACCACTAGCCAAAACCATAAGATAATGTTTTTTAACATCACACATTCCTATGATTACAGTTACAACACTACACTCAGCATGTGTCTGCATTATTTCAGATGATGAGCTGTTCACAGGATTCACTAGTAACACTTGTCATCTCACTGTAACAAGAAATTCATCAATAACACATTTGCATTTATGTATCTGGCAGATGCTTTTATCCATAGCGACTTATACTGCATTCAAGGTACAAATTTACATTTTATCAGTTCTCGCTTTCTTGCTTTTTGGGAATCAAATCCATGACCAGTGTTGGGTGTAGCGCATTACTGTAATTAAATTACTTATCCACTGAAAAAGTAAAGTAAGGGATTACTGTTCATTTTTAGTTAATTTAATTACAGTTACTTATAATACACTTGCGTTACATACTGTAAATTAGTTCTGTAACAGTTCTGAATAAATCAATATTGAATTTAAAATCTAAAAATTTAAAAATATGTCTTCTAAAGGTAAAAGTGAATGCAGCCTCTTGTAGCTGTAGTGCAGTTGAGTGCACCAGTTGGCTGCGTAGTCAATGTCTGAAGATATCGGCAGAAGCGAGTGGCTATGTTTTGCAGAATGGAAAAATGGTTTTCAGTCAGTGCGCTCTCAACCAAAGGGCACACATAGCTGCCTCTCGCAAGTGTCAAATTTTCACGGTTTATTACACATATACATTCAAATACACACACAGTTATGTCAAAATGCCTGTCTTGGTATATATTCGCGTTGGTTATGTGAATATGAACAGCATGTGTATCAGCAATTGTCTTTAAAACATGCTACTGTCTACTATTGGCTGCCCGTATTATAAATTATAAACAACAAAAGAAAAGCTTTAATAAGGATTAATCTATGTTTAATTTATACAATTATGACTATGCAGAGTTATTTTATATTTGATTATTCAATTTCTGTGGTATTTTTGCCTACTACCATTAGACCCAACTGAAAAAAAAAAAAAAAAAAAAAAAAAGGCCCATAGCATTGTTTTATTTATCTTTAAATATTTGTACCGTGGTATTGACTTTTGTGGTACTGGTACCGACTACTAGATTTTTGGTATCATGACATCCTTATTTGTTACTAAAAAAAGTATTATAGTATGTTTTAATAAAGCTAAATGTTTTAAAAAAGCTATAAAAGCCTAAACTATTCCATGTTTGACTCATATTTAAATTATTTTTAAGTTTCCTTTCTATTGTCTGTATGGTCAAGGTTTATAGGGATTTTATGAAGTAATTAGTAATGAGTTGAATTACTTATGGAGTAATTAAATTACTTGGTAACACTTTAGAATACTGTATCGTACTTACTGCATAACTAATAAGTAATTACTGCAGAATTAATCGGTAGTTCTTCATTAACACTCAAGTAACTACTATTAACTACTAAGGAATATGTGTTAACTAATCAGTATGTCATAGCGTTTTTTAATTGTGTTAAGTAACTATTAGTTAATCAGTAACTAATCAATTCAGTCATGCCTCCTGAAGAACTACGATTAAGTAACTACTAATTCAGCTTCAGGAGGAATAACTATTAAGTAACTATTAATGAACTGTGAAACTCAGTATCAGGTTATGGCCCTTTCTTCTTTACTACTAATGTTAGTTGATTTACTTAGATTTATGCCTACTGTACTGCAGGTCAAAGTTTGAGCGCACACATGTAATATCTGTGAGTTTTGTAATATCTCCCGTTTTGCAAGAGAAAAGGGACTGGGATTCCAACTGTCAGCGGAGAGGTACATCGCTCTCGCATTATAACAATGCGCTGGCGACACTTAAACTAAACACTGTAGATACCACATTAATGAACTGTAGAATTAGAAGAAAGTTGTTTATTCATTTATGTTTTTTAAACGAATGGTGAATTCTTCGTGTTTTTCCTCGTGCTCGACCATTTCCATGGATGGCGCTTGAGAGTGTTATTTTTTTTTATTCAAGTGTTGTCTGCAACCAGAAAATCAGGATTGATCCGTGACCTGCCAATACCTCAGGTATGTTTATGACCTTATATATATGTTTTGTGTCTGTTTTTACTCAAGATATTTCACATTACTATTATAAAGTGATGCCAAATTCTTCATTAATTATCAATGGGTTCCCATTGTTTTCACTTTAGAATACTGTTCCAGGTTCTTAGTAATTCCTCAAGAATGTTGAGGAAATTCCTTATTAATTATCAGTGGGTTTGAAGTAATTCTTTGAGCATGATGTGGTAATGATCATTGCCTTAAATACAGAACTCATTTGGCATCAGTTTATAATAGTAATGTGAAATATCTTGAGTAAAAACAGACACTAATATATATATATATATATATATATATATATATATATATATATATATATATATATATATATATATATATATATATATATATATATATATATATATATATATATATATATATATATATATATATATATATATATATATATATATATATATATATATATATATATATATATATATATATATATATATGTGTATTATATATATATATATATGTATATAATACCTGAGGTATTGGCAGGTCACGGATCCATCCTGATTTTCTGGTTGAAGTCAGTGAAGAAAATGTTTAAATAGTCCATGCCACTACAGTGGCTCAACCGTACGTTTCTCAAGCGACGATAATGTCGAATTCAATAGCTTACATACAGCGCGCGTTCACTTGCTTGTAAACAAAGTTTAGCGCTTCCGGCTATGCCAGCACTTCATCTTGAACACTAGGTGGCGGTAATACTCCTAAGGAGTCAGCAGCCAGTAACAAGTAGTAGTAGAAGAAGACCGTCGTCAGTTTAGTTCTCGCGCATGCGTCATGGAGCTCTCGTGAACTAACGTCAGAGGCCTACAAGAGAGAAAATGAATAGTTGAATAAAGTCGTTCTTTTGTTTGTTTGTTTTTTGCACGAAAAGTATTATCGTCGCTTGAGAAACGTACGGTTGAGCCACTGTAGTGGCAGGGACTATTTAAACATTTTCTTCACTGACTTTCTGAACGGACAAGTTTGGGTGCCCTTAAAGCCAATGGAGGAGTATTCCACCACTCATATTTAATCACAAAAATATTAATTTGTGATCCAAAGATGAAAGAAAGACTTACATGGTTGTATCAACATGAGGGTGAGTAATTACTGACAGAATTTTCATTTTTGGGTGAACTATTCCTTTAAGACAATATGTATGAGACATATAATTAAGTTCCTTCAATAAAAAACCTTAAAAACACGACTAGCATCTACACTTTGCTCCGACAGTTTTTGTTTAGAAAATCCTGAGGAGAAAGCCCTCAGTAATATACAAACTTGACTGTACAGAAAACGCAGAAGAAATTCACAAAGTGCCCAAACAGCATGTTCTCCTCCCAGGGTGACTCTCATCCGTGTCTCGAGGTGTTATAATTTGCATCTCATTTGATTCTAAGTGGTGCTACGCAATGAGTTTCTAATTAAGCCACCGGCATGCTGGGGAATTTGTTGAATTCTGTCGAACAAACAGGCAGATTAGAAGCGGCAGACACGACCAAGACTGATGGACCTCTGGAGGTCTGCAAACAAGGGACTGACAGCGCTCAGGTTTCTTCTGCAGCACTGACACCACTGGATGTCAATGATTAAGAAGCTGTCAGTGACACAAACAATATGACATTGATGAATACATCAAAATGGTTTATGGTGTGTTGAAAGCTCAGGTCTGGCTGTCAGGTTACTGAAGGTAGAAAAAAACCCAGTCATCAGCCTGAACTGTAAAACCAATATGGTCAATGTGAAGACACTCTGCCAAACATCACACACAAGATCAGGATCACTGTGTCCAAAATCACTAAGCAATGCTATTATGATTATGTGTCAAAGGCATCCAGATGGTACATTATTTGTGGCAGAATTATTCTACTTCACCATAAGCAGAATATCTTCTTGAAATTTGAAAGACCGGGATTCAACCAGGTGAACTGACAGATCCATTTTACTGATGAACAAGCCCCAGTGAAATACCCCTGTGTCCCAGTAAAACACTTATGATAAATCATTTGCCTGACAATAGAGTAAGTACAAAGGTCTGTACAAAGAATCACTTTCCCTGATAATATTTCAGCAAACATATCGTCTGGAATTTTATCAGCTGTTTAGTATCAGAACAGGCGATGCCAAATCTTTTCAACCGATTAGTCAAACTGGTTTGCAGAAAGCATTAAAGTTGTTTGATTCAGTTTGATTCATTCAGACAGTTCAACCATGCACTGAAATGTTCATAGAGGTTTCTCACACTGTAAAGTGACATCTTATAAAACAGAAAACAAAAAGAATGCTGGATGAGGTGTATATTCACTTACAATTCATTGTAATGTAGAAAACAGTCATGCAAAGGTCTTCTATTATTTGTCAACAATGAAGCAATGATGAATGACTCTGTACTACAGGTAAATGATTATACAGTAACCTATCCATATATGCATTACAGAATCAAAAAAGAGCATCAAAATATGATGTGGGGCCTGTGCTCCACTACTGATAAATGAATAAAACCACTCCTCGATTCAGACACATCAGTCAAGGCTAAAGTCACCATTAACACAGACCATCAGTTCCTGAGGTACATAATGAACAACTTAAAAAATGCTTCTATAATCCAGCAGTAAGTGTTGATGGCTTCATACTGTCATTACACCAAACATCAACAGGAATTATTTTTTATGCTATTTTTTTTACAAATGAGGGAGCTTTTTGGAGATTTTGACAGGTTTAGCTCATTTATGGGTACAAATTGGTCAATTAGATACAAACACACACACACACACACACACACGCACGCACGCACGCACACACACACACACACACAGAAGCCCATCAGGGTTTAGCTGATTTAGGGAAGTCATGATCACACTTACATCAATGTAATCGTTCAGCTGGAAAAAAAATCATCAGATGTGAATTGTTCATGTATGTTTGTATGGAACACAGCTTACCCTGTATTGATGGAAATTATTTCAATTAGAGGGTTCTTCCTGATCTTGGGCAAATCCAGCCGCGCTCCTCCCAGTCGTTTCCCTTTCTCCTTCTTCTGACCCAGCAGACGAACAGAGTGACCTTGAACACAAACACAGCGTCACACACGAGGAATGGCACAGAATCATCATGCCACCAGCCAGGAACACAGATTGATGCAGAAGAGAATAAAGGATTGTGTTCCATTCCAGCATAATCACACATTAACTTTAGGCCACAAGAGACTGGCCGCATGCTGTCATTTCCCCAGAATGCCTATAGCTGTTCAAGCCATTAGAGAGCATATGGGTGAGAGAGAGAGAAAGGAGCAGATGGAACAGATGAGACGTGGCCATGAATGATCCTGATTCCTTATAGTTTAGAGAACAATGAGCTGAACCCTCCAGATGTTCTCACACATCTTCAAACAACACAACACCATTGAAAATAATTTTCAGATTCCTCTGGTGGCAGCAGTAACAATGAGGAGAGATCGAGAGCTCTCGGAACCGCACACTCACACCAAATCACAGTCCACGGGAAATCGTTTTATTCACACAACAATTCTCAAGCGTTCTGATGTCTCATGATAGGTGCTACAAATTAAAATTATTATTAATTTTGATGATATATACATATATTATCATTTGTTTATACATATACACACAACAGTTCTTTCTAATTCTTGCATCTGATTGGCTGAGAGTTTTTTCTAGCCAATAAAAAGTATTTAAAAGAGGCATAATTCGTTTTGAGTATATCAAACGGGCAATATTTGGTCTTATTAATCTATTACTTGTTCCAGAGCAAATTGATTTGGCTTAAAAGCTATATTAAGTAATAATATATTTACACTGAACTTAAATCCTGTACTAACTAGGGCGCTGCTTTTGTATGTTTGACTGAACTGTTTGCTTGTGTTTATTTCCTATTGCACAAACTTCATGTACTGTTATAATGGCCATTGCTGTTCATTATATATTCAATAAATATTTTATATAAATAACATGCCATATTTGGTATTGAGAAAGGGTTTGTTAGTGATTGTGATTTTGACTTCAGTGAAAGTTACATTAATACGCCGTTAGATGGTGGCAAAGACTTTATGAGTGAGTCAGTCACAAAGACTTTTATATTTAAAGGCACTGCTGTAAACAAGGATGTTGTTTTTACTTTAAACAACATCTTACAAGACGCAACTGACATGCATTGACTAGTGCTGTCATGGGAAATGCCCTTAAATGTTAAAAGGACAAAAACAAATAAGTATGCATTAGACTTTTGCCGAAATTCGGTAATGCGATAAATCGCGATAATTAATATGCACGATATTGTAATCGCCAGCACTTCAGAATACGTAAATAATAATTTATTACCAATTATTATTTTTTTATAAGGCAATTAAGAATACTTTACCCATCAATCGTATAAAATGCACAACACCACTGTATTCTGCGTCAAAAGGACACACGCTCAGGTGTAAACAATCCCAACGTGCACGAGAAGCTCATGGCGGAACCAGTGAAGGAGACGAGCTGAATGAAAGTGCGCGTTCACTCTCTGACAGCAGAGGGTGCTGATGGAACAGCAGTGTGCAGCGGTTACCACGGAAACCGTGCAAACAAAGTAACTGCGCTAGTGAAGTTTTTAAAATGCTTCAAACAGCCATTCGGTTTTTTTTTGTTTGTTTTTTTAAATCTCAGTGTTGTTCATCACAGCACCAAATACTGAATACTTAAAAGAATATTTATTTTCAAACCTAAACATTTTTTATATTTTAATCTGGACTACAACATGCCCTAATGATTAGAAATGTTCTGATTATTTGTTATTGTTCAGTAAAACTTTGAAAACATAAAGCTTCATTAGTTAACATGTTAATTCATTATCACTAAACTGACAATAAAAATACTTATAAAGTATTAATTATTATTAATTAATGTTAATTTTTCAGTTACTATTTAATAACATTACTAAAATCAAAATAACTTATTTAATGGACCTGAGATAAAACTAACAATGATCAGTTGTGTTTCTAAACTAACATTAACAAAAAATAACACTTTCTGTAACAAATGTAGCTATTGCTCAATCTTAGTTAATGCATTAAATAGAGTAAAGTGTTATCTGTTGTTCTTTATAGCCTTCTTTTGCATTTTAATCTGTTTGAAAATTTCAGTCAGAGTTGTTTTTGTTTTATTACAAAAAGAGTTGACAAAAATGGTTTTGCAACTTATTTTAATATCGTGATAATACCGTATACCGTGATAAAAGCTTCATCAATTAATCGCAACATGAAAATTCTATACCGTCACATGCCTAGTATGCATTAAAGTCTTATCCATACACACACTATCTCCCTTGCATTATCAACAATAAAGACATCGAATTTCACAAAAACACTTGTTACAACTAGGGGTGTGATGAGTTGGTTAGCTCACAAGACGAGAGGAGACACGGGATGAGATTTTTACACAGTATTTTTTAAGAAATTCTCAATGACGAAATACAAGACTAGAAAAATAGTTTGCAGGTGCATTTGAAATGTTTTAACTAATCATTTTGTAATGAATGTCATTTCAGTTCTACTTTGAGTATGAATTATATGCAGTAAAAGACAACAATACTGAAGCACTGTAAAAGGTTTTGCCACAAACTCAACTGAATGGCTTCTCTCATGTATGATTTCATACAAGTATCTTCAGACCTTACTGTACATGAATTATGAGCTTCTACAACGTTTGACCTCCTAAAAGAACTTATTTACATTAATAGATCAGATAAGTACAATATGGATATAACCATAAAAAGTAAGTTAAAAAGTAAAACATGTCCATAAAACATAAAACAGCACACGTCAAAGCACAACAGGGCAAGCCGCGGTCAAAGGCTTATACTTTTGTTTGAAGTACTTAATGGGAGAGTTCACCCAAAAATGAAAATTATGTCATAATATACCTTTGTGTCCTTATCAGCTTTTCCGCATATATTCTGGCCCTGATAATCACACTTACCACTTGCTCTATTTCCGTTTTTTTTTTTTTTTTTTTTTTTTTTAAATGAATGATGACTTCAAATAATTACTGTAGCCGTTGCTCTGGTCTTCGTTAACAGCCGCTTGCACCACCTGCTGGTGAGGACGACTAACAGACGACTGTCCAATGTTCAATTTTCTGTTGAAACACTGAATTTGTGGAAGTGAATTTGTAAAGCAAAATAAAATGGACCGAAAATTGCCTGTTGAATATTTGAGGTTGTATTTTTAAACAGACTGAATATGTTGGAAGTGAAATCTGAAAGGTGAATATAAATCTTCAAATTTCTAACAAGGAAAATATGGGTTTAAATGTTTTGAATTGAAATAATTCAAAGCATAAGTATATGACCATGTTGAATTTCAGCCCACAAAAATGCAAGCCCTAAAAGTACAATGCATTAAAATGCAAACACGGTTAATGCAATGCACTTTTTTCTTTTTTTTTTTTTTTTCTTCTTTTTTTTTTAATTTCTGCAATTCAACAGGCTTTTTTTTTTCTCCTCAAACACTTTTGACATTAATAAACTTCCATATGAACGAACCTTCTAGAAGGAAGGAACTAACTTATTGGCCTATTGCACACAGGGCCAAGTGTGTGTTTGTCTTTTTCCTATGTGTAAATATCAAAGTCATTTGTGGCTCTTAAAGTTAATTAGTTAAAGGAACAGTATGCAAGTTTTGCTGCTAGAGGTTACTTTTTGAAAACAATAGCTTTGTTTACAGTTATGTTGATCACTTAAATTCACATTGTTTTATTTAATTCTAATGAAATAGCCACAAATGCTGAATTACTACTCATACAAGTCACTTTATCTGATGAATTAAAATTGTGGGGTAGTTGGATGGTGGAGAAAATGTTACAAATAAAGCAATGTTGGCCACTTCACAAAATAGCATTGTCTCTGAGGCATGGTACATGTTACTCATGGTCAGTGATGGGAATAACGGCATTACTTTTTTCAGTAACGAGTAATCAAACATTACTGTTTCCCCCGTTTCAACAGGGTGTGCCTCGTACGTGCTGAAAAGTGAAGCTGTGGGCTCTTTGATCGCCCTCTGGAGGCTGGATGCAGTACAGGTCATAAACCCCGCCCTCTCAAAGCAGACGAATGAGACTTAAGTTAAAACATAAAAATAAATTATGCTTCAAATAAAATTTTCCGAAAGATGGTTTTTGTCATTTAAGATAGTTGTTATCACGCTGATTTATATTCAATTGTTCGTTTTTGTGATCAGTTTGATTTTAGCTAGTAATTTGGTGCTATAGAAACGGGGCGTGTCGTTGTGATTCACAGTTGAATGACAGCTTCTCTGAGGACTGTCGGGGCTTCAAGGGGAGATTGAAGATATATAACTAACTATTAATTTTCTGTGTTATTTCACACTGACAAAATGAGCTGTTCAGTAGTAAACTGTACTAACTGACCTACAGGATCTGACGGATAGCTAAGCTTTTCTCGGTAACGTTAAATGTGGGCTTCATAAGCCAATTAATAAATGTTATTAGTTAAGATAACACGCCTAATGTTAGCCATGACGGGAAAAAAAAAAACAGGTGATCCTTATCTGGCAGTTACTAATTATTTTTATGGGTATAAAATAATAATTAGCAGGACAAAACTAATGATAGCCTACTCTAATTATAGAGCACTGTCTACAGCAATCGATCTCCTGTAACGTTAGTTTAACCCTTTATTTAAAATGACAGGACCGTTTCTGACATTTTAGAGTTGTTTGTAGTGGCATATTATATTGAATTTATCTACTGAATTTGCCGTTTCAAAAATATTATTGCTCTAGAAAGAGAATAGCTTATTGCTTTTTTTTTTCTCTGGTGTGTGTATGTTGGGGGGTGGGGTGGGACACGGACTAACTGATGATAATTGTTGTGTGACTGGAGATGATGGACCTGCAAAGTGTTTTGCTGTAAATAGTACAGGTTAGTCATACACAAATACAATTTTAAACTTATAATAATGTACGATGCTCTGTGTGCGTGTGTCTGTGTCAGAGCATGGGAGCAGAGAGTGAGCTCAAACCAGAATACCCTTTGTGACATTCTGGATCAAAAATATGTGAAATAAGTTTTTTCGGTAACACTTTACAATACGGTTCATTTGTTAAACATTAGTTAATGGATTAACTAACATGAAATAACAAAGGGCAATACATTTGTTACTGTATTTACTAATCTTCGTTAGTGTTAGTTAATGAGAATACAGTTGTTCATTCTTTGTTAATGTTAGTTCACAGTGCATTAACTAATGTTAACAAGCTTTTAATAATGTATTAGTAAATGTTGAAATTAACATTAACAAAGATTAATAAATGCTGTATAAGTGCAGTTCATTATTAGTTCATGTTAACTAATGTAGTTAACTAATGTTAACTAATGAACCGTATTGTAAAGTGTTACCATTTTTTCTAGTCGACTAGTAGTTGTTCATTTAAGCCATAAGTTGACTTATCATTTATATTAATTTAATTTCTTAAATACTGGAGAGAATAAACCATAATAATGAACATTTACATAATATAGGTTATATAGAACTCAAGCGCACGCATAAAGCTTGCCATAAAGTACTGGCAAAAGTAATGATTATGAATGTGACAAAAACAGCAAGGAGACATTTTAATTGTTTATTAATAAACTAGGTTTTCTGAATCAGTGTCGGCTGCGAATATGAAGTTGACATTGCTGACTCTCATCATCTCTATATATATGCATTTTATTAGATGGGTGAGCAACTGTTCGGATACTTTTATCGACAGAAAACTCATTGTTATATATATATATATATATATATATATATATATATATATATATATATATATATATATATATATATATATATATATATATATATATATATATTACATATTATAACATATTAAAGCATCTTTGGTGTTTCCATGGTTTCTACCGAAATCTAGGGTAGCACAGATATGACATCGCTAACAGACTACATAATGAAATGGACCATTACAATGGTTACAACAGCTGATTTCTCTGGATTTAAACATTGTTGGAAACATTTGGGACAATTTAGTGCACCAGTCAACAAAATACATAACATTGTTTTAGTGTTTTTTGGATAATTTAATCTAAAAATCTTACATGTTGTACCTTTAAGCAGCCTACTGGGTTCTGATGATGAGCATCATCTACATCATAATGGTCTCCATAAATATGTTTATTGCTAATAACCTGAAGAGGTCAAAACCTAAAAGAACAAAAGCACCTAGAACCTATAAAAGCCCATTAGAACTACAAAACATTAGACCTTCTCTGAGATAGAAAGACAGAGAGTATGTGACTCCACACACATCACAGACTAAATTTAATTATATTGCTTGATTTAGGCATTCAGACACAAGTGTAATCAAATCTACTAAATAATTCATACAACCATCTACATGCAAATAACTGTATTTAAAAAAAAAAAAGAAAGAAAAGAAAAAAAAAAAAAAAAAAAAATAAAAAGAGAGAGACCCAAGCTAGAGGTATGACATGCGAGCAGAGCCTCGCAATATTTTGCATGGGGATATTGTAATGATACACAGATGCCAAGTACTGATATTTTCAGGTCCTGAATTTCAGCTTGCGATTGTGAGTATCGTGCATAATTTTACCATACGTTACATGTGTATAATGCTGGAAACAATAAAAATTATTTGAAATCTTTCAGACATTAATTTCACAAACAGCACAAGTAAATCAGCACTACAGCACATAGTAACATTTCATAACTGAATAGAATCATCTTTGACTTCATTCAGGATGAAATATTCTGAATTATATCAAATAAAATTAATTACAATCTGACATGTGATGCAGCCTTCCCACCCCCCTCTGTTTGCATCATTGATCATTACTTTCCGGTTTATTACTGTAAAGCTGCTTTGAAACAATCTGTATTGTATGAAGTGCTATATGAATAAAGGTGATTTTACTTGAATTGGAAGCACATACGTTCAGACCAGACCCGCACAATAACAGAATAAATACTGTGACTTCATGCTACGATGAATAGTGGTGTATGGATTCCAGTCTGAGGCATGAGCTCTGCTGCATCTGTGTTTTTTACAGACATAATGTCTATTTAATGTAAACTATAATAATAAACAGTAAAAGCTTTGATTTTTTTTTTTAGCTTTTACAACTGATACAATTTAATCGCTTGAAGCACACTACTCAATTTAAAAGAGTTTCAAGTTAGCATGTGTACACTCTAAGAAGCATAATATATTTACTCTACATTTGTATGTGTTATTTTGAATAGGATAACTATTGTGCAAATATTTTGCATTAAATGCTGAAAATTAACATTAATCTTGTATAATCTTGGACAAATATTTCACCAAGTTTGCATCAAAATGATGAGCAGATTTCAAGAGTGTAGTGTCTCCCCTTGTTTCCACAATGAAAGAGCACATCAGGAGGGACATGACAACCAAAGGTCTTGTTTTCTGCTGCTGTGACACAGCAGACCTGACCCATTACACTGAGATTGTATCAGTGCATTCTAGGATTGAGTTTACAGTGAAGGACATATGTGTAGTGTAGGCAGTGCACTAGGATTTGAACAACACTTCAAATGTGTAACCAGCTACATATTCAAAGTACGATAAAAGTAGCTTAACATGACAACCCCCACACTGACAAGTGCTCACGGCAACACGCACCTTCCCTTCAAAAGTAGACACATTCAGTGAATGCACAATCCAAAGCTTCACTCTGCAGCTAATTTGAGCACTGAGGCTGCTGATTCCTCCTCTAAAACATTTTGCTGCTATATTTCTCTCTCGCTGTGGGCCGAGGGCCGTTTCTTCCTCTTTCATGCTGCTGTAGTTTGATCAAGTGGACAGGCAGTGCAGCGGTCAGCTCATCCTAACGCTCACAGTAGGATCTGCAGGAGAGTTCCCCCTCCATGATTCTGATTAGATGAACAGAGCCAGAAGAACTTTCAAACTTCTACAAGGTTATCTAAAAGTCTTTGTTTTACTTACAGTGATGAGCAGTGGTCTGCTGCGATAATTCAAAGAACAAAGAATTTTGAGTCTGTGTGTGAGAGAGAGTAAAGTGCACTTGCTGGATCAAACAAACATTAGGCATTCTGAGTTGATGCATTATAGACACTCTGCCCAACATGGTAACAATTCATGGTAATAATGCATCCGTCGTGTCAACAATACAAAAATGTTGCCTACATCATGTGAACAATCTGCCCATACACAAATGTGCATAAATCACACCATAGGCTATACAGACACTTAGAGGTTTCCATAAATTAAAAGAACATTTAGCCAAATATTAGCCTTTACTCTCATATAATATCATGGCTATTTTAGTGGATTCACTCTGCATTTAAATGTGGTTGTCTCTCCTGAAACTGCATTGTATACGTGGCCATTGGTCCTCTTAGCAGCATGAAAAATAAAACTGATTATATACAGAAAGCGAGCAAATAGCGCTCCGTTAACCCTCTGGAGTCTGAGGCTGATTTGGGGCTTGGGGAAGTTTTGGCATGCCCTGACATTTGTGCTTTTTTCAGTTGTTCATAAAAATATAAATGACAAAAGTGTCATTACACTGTATTCAGCACAAACTAGGCTACAATAATATGTGAGGAACATGTATGTACATGTTTGTATTTTTGAAGGAATAATGTTTATGCATGGTTATTGAAAAAAAAAAAAAAAAAAAAAAAAAAAAAAAAAAAAAAAACTTAAGTCACTGAAATAAGGCCAAAAAAAGTATATTAAATCTGTGTTCACAAGACTTGTGGGTATTGGAGGTTGTAGACTAGAGTTTTTGCTTCAGAATTATGTAAAAATTATTCTGCCTACTCCTTCATATAAAACAATATATTGTGTGTATATATATATATATATATATATATATATATATATATATATATATATATATATATATATATATATATATATATATATATATATAATATATATATATAATATAATATATATTTTGTAAGACACTTTTGGTCAAGAAACACAGTATGCATGGAGGCATGAATACGCATGAATAATGGACCAGTTACACCTGAGAAGACAAAATAATCACATAATAATGACCTGAAATGACTTGCATATTAATGAGGCCTTTCAGTCAGGTAGGCTGTGAAAAAAACCCTCTGTAATAATGTGTCAGCTCATCATAAACAGCAATACTGTGAAATATTATTACGATTTAAAATAATGGTATTCTATTATATTCTTTAAAATATAATGTATTTCTGTGATGCAAAGTGTCTGAACAATTATGTTACCTCTATGGCATTTCATATAGGCTTTTAGCTTAAAAGCATGCACATTTGGAGAAATATTGATGGATTCTTATACATTTATGTCAATTTTCTATACTGAGAAGTAATATGTATTGTCATCAAATGAGTGCAGGATACTGTGTTTTCAATTCATACTTGCAGCCGAAGGGCGCTCTCTGTGCACATTTAGTCCACAAATTATTCTAAAGAAGAAGAGGACATTTCAGGAATGGTGTTTTTTAATTCATACTTGCAGCCGGAAGGCGCTCTCTGTACACCTTTAGGCCACAAATTCGTATAAAGAAGAAAAGGAACTAGGAACTAACGGCATGTCTTCTACAGATCGCTAACCATAGCTTTAACATCCAAATAAACACTTTTCAAGACAATAAATACACGATTGAGACGATGTATGCATGTATTGCCTCTGAATTTGCGTCTGAATAGCGCTGGCTCCGTGGGCGTGGCCGCATTAGCGGGTAATGAGCTGAATCACAGACTTCTGACATGGCTCTCTTTTCATACAGATTACATAAACACAGAATGTTTGTTTTCGATTTGACTTGCACGATTTAAAACCTGCCATTTCAACGTTTCTTTAGACATAAGTGTCTTTTTTTGTCATTAGTATTCATAAGTTACAGTTCATTTGCTGAGAACTATCAGATTGGACTTCGTTCAGAGGGAGAGGAGAGATCACGCATCATGTTAGTTTTCTTTATTTTCCAAAAAGCACAACAGAAGACATTCTATAGTTTCAATTGATATATTACTTATGTCTCTAAGACAAGAAATGACAGAGTATTTTAAGTCTGTTTTGCTGCAATGTGAAAAAAATCCTGCAAAACGCGCCGGCGTTTTACATTTGTATCATTAGATATTAGAGCAAATTGAAACCCAATCAGCAGTGTAGGCTGACAGAAAGGAGAGTTTTAGAGAGACTGATTCTTCAAACTGCTTCTAACGAATCGTTTACGGATCATTGAGAACTGAGGTAACATTAAATGTATATTATGAGAAAACAAAAGTGTTTTTTGACCTTGCATGCATGTAAACCTGTTGTAGGAGACTCCCAAGACAATATTAGGAACCTTAAAAAAGACATAATAGGGGCACTTAAAAAAAAAAAAAAAAAAATGATACAGTAAAAAGTACACAAAATAAGTATTTGTGGCAGCTGAGAAATCACACTCTAAAATGGGTAGATAACCTTATATGGCTCAGTGTGTATTTTAGAGGCACACACATTTTACTTTATATTTTATTTTTTTTGTTATATTTTTCTTCTATGTTATGTTAGCCTATAGTTTTATTCTGAACCGCTGCATGTGCGTGATGTGGTGTTGTGTGAACTCATGTTCTACATATCCTGTAATTTTCGCTGGTTTCAAAACGCACAACAAGCTGCATTAGCCTACTTGACATTCATTTTCACTCAAATGTACATATATCATCGGAAAAACTAATGCCAGGGCATTGCCATTGTAACTTACCTAACCGGTGATGACATGACAGCTGAGCCTTAGCGCGTCAGCGCAGGCATATCTCACTTTAGAGCGCCAGCGCGGGCATCTTTCACTTTAGAGCTTCAGCGCGGGCATTTCACTCACGTTGGATGCGTCAGCGTCACATTTGCATAGGCTGTACTATTTGAATTCGTGATTGGTTGACTGCCAAAGCAAAATATGAAATAGAACGAAAAATTAACGTTATTAACCGGTTAATGGCCATTTTAAATGAGCGTTTCCGGTTTTCGTTTCCGTTCCTTGAACCGGTTCAGAGCCCTTGCACCCTGGTATCGGATCAGTACTCTGTATCGGCTGATTCCCTGAGCTCAGGTATCGGAATCGGTATCGGGAATGGAAAAGGGGTATCGGAACATCTCTACTTTAAAGTGGTTCAAATGTTGACATCTTACCAATATGTGATTTTATATAGTTTATAATCTTTATTATGTACTGTTGTGGTCAGAATTATTGGCACCCTTGGCAAATGTGATTATTGGCACCCTTGTGTAAATGTGAAAAATATGAAAAAAATAAAAAAATAAATAATAATAATAATTGTTGGTACCCCTAGAAATTCTAATGAGTAAAATATCTCTGAAGTATATTCCCAATCATATTTACATTTTAAAGCACACCAAGGTGACTAGTAACATGAAATTGTCCAGCCATGACTTCTTGTTCCACAGGAGTATGTAACATCTTTACAAGATCAGTTCAGCCAACCAACTTTAGAATTTCCAGAATGCTTTTAGCCTCCTGAACTGTGCATGTAAACCACAAATCGGCTCCGGCAAGTCTGGGACCAAACTGACCCATTGGCATCTTTGTTACCTCAGTGAAGCAAAACAGAAAATACCCTCACCAGCTCCAGGGACTTCAAAGAGTCACCCTGGTGGGGCTAAGGGCCATGTGGTCACAGGCACCAGCCAAACCCCAATACACCACACACACACACAAACACACCTAGAGATTGTATGTACATTTATCCTCAAAATATGACTGTGCCAAAGTGTACCCGTCATTGTATTTCAAGTTGCATGTATGTATCCCTAGTGTATAAGCTTAGCTATGACTGTAGCTGTGTTAGTTTTATTCTAAATGATAAAATTAAAGTATAAACTATCCCCACTGTTTATGTCCTATTCGACATTGTATGTCACATTACTGTAAAATGCATTGTTCTATTTTTAATGGTACTTCGAAGAAAATGTACTCAGATCTGACACTTCGTAAACCATGCAAATGAGGTCATAAATGGAGACAAAGAAAAAGTTTGCCCGCCAAAATTACACTCTCATCATTGGCTGACATACCCAAGGAGGCGTTATGGTTTGTTGTCTCTAAAACACAATAACACGCGTCTCTTCGTTGCACAAGTTTCTCTTTTGTCAAGCCTTCGTCATCCTCCATCACCTAGAAGACGGACTCTCTCCTTTCTTTTCTGGTTATTTTACTCTTAAGTTAAAACCTTGTTTGAAAATCCCGCCGAAGAACGCCCTGAAAAGGACCAATTGCCAAACCGCATTGAATCTCCTACAGACAGACGAGTAACTACAGCACCTGAACTTATGCAAGTAACAACTTCTTTCCATGCACTTTAAGCTATGTGTAAACTGAGTTTCCTTGCTGGCTCCTAAAGGTTTTACCTGCTTGTAATTTGCCATTCCTTTGATCATCTCTGTTCTTCTTGACTTCACTTTCGTTTTCTATATACGTGTATTATTTGTGTATATTTAGCCATATAACCTTTGTATTCATAGTTTCATATATTATATACATTATATATTGTTATTATATATTAAATACATTAAATTCATGTTAGATTGTTCTGCTGCTCATTCAGAAAACCAAGTAACTTCTATGTTTGATTCTGCAACACTGCTTTATGCTTTAAGGCTATAATAGGAAGTTATTATCGTGGCCAGAGACTAATTTCCTTTTATAATAGTCTATGAGAAAACTGATGGTTTGCTGGAAAAACTAGGATAGTCTTTCACTCAAACCACTATTGAACTAGAACTAATCATATATGTAATTATAATCAGTTGTAATTAATTCACAATATATGTGCATAATTCCCTCTTTGGTTGATCTATATTATAATTAATCATAACACGTTATGATATATATATATATATATATTTTTATATATATATATATATATATATATATTTTTTTTTTTTTTTTTTTTTTATGTATTTATTTATTTATTTATTTTTCCCCCACCCATGATTTGAGCTAATTGATTAAATACCTGTAATTCGCTACAAGTATAAATATGAGGAAACACAAAGGCCAAATTTCCTTAACCATCACAAGGAGTAAACCCAAAGAATATAGTTCTGGGGCCATATTCACAAATAATTTTATCTTACCACAAAGAGTTCTCCTAAATAGTAGTAAAACTTCTTAGCTATGAGATTTTTCTTGACCCTCTGGGGTTTGAGGATTTTCGGGGCCCTGAAGAAGTTATGACATGCCCTGACATTTGTGTTTTTTTCAGTTGTTCATAAACATATTAATGGAAAAAGTGTCATTACACTGTATTCAGCACAAAATAGGCTACAAAAATATGTGAGGAACATGTATATACATGTTTGTATTTTTGAAGGAATAACGTTTATGCGTGGTTATTGAAAAAACAAAAAAACTTAAGTCACTGAAATAAAGCTAAAAAATATATATGTAATCTGTGTTCACAAGACTTCTGGGTATTGGAGGTTGTAGACTAGATTTTTTGCAAAATGGGTATTTCAAAATGATGTAAAACTGATCCTGCCTTCTTGTTCATATATAACAATATATTGATTTAGTTTTTGTAAGACGTAGAGGCGTGAATCATCATGAATAATCCTGTAAGAATCGCATAATGAGCTGTAATGACTTGCATAATAATGAGGCCTTTCAGTCAGATAGGCTGTGAAAAAAACCCTCTGTGATCATGTCTCAAGCTCATCATGGTGTATATCAAACATACAGAAAAAACAGCAATAATGTGAAATATTATTACAATTTAAAATAATGGTATTCTATTATATACTTTAAAATATAATGCATTTCTGTGATGCAAAGTGTCAATTATGAAACAATTCAATTGTCAAACAAAACAATTATGTTACCTCTATTGCATTTCATATAGCCTTTTAGCTTGCACGTTTGGAGAAATATTGATGGATTCTCATTGCCTGGAAAATCCAGCCTCATCGCTGTACCAATGGATGAGTCTGGTCGCCATTGAATCAATTTGATTTCTAGGGCGGAGCAAATCCGAGCAAACAGGAAGCAGAGTAAACCAATCAGAGAAGGGCAGATAGCATAACTGCATAGCGGTAACTCCGAGCTTGGAGGCCTCCGTTACCTGCTGCTCCATGAGTGCAAGTAGAGGAGACACCACGAACACAACAGGAGTTTCACACAACGACATCTTTGCAACGAGCGGAGCTAACTGATTTATTAAACTTTTCCCAAAGCCAGTGGGAAGCAAAGCGAAAACGTCTTCTTTTGAAATAAAATCTTCTAGTGCTGTCAGCTGCTGGGGTTTTAATGACTTAATGTGTTTTTGGTCATTTAAAACTGAATTCACGGCTGATTAGAACAAACTCTCGGGTCTCGCGTGCGCCATCTTTGTTGATATTGAAGGGACTTTCGCCTCACTAGAGTGACGCTGTTTACTGAAATAAACTAATCTGAATGCACGGTACGGTTTGGAGTTGACTCGAGGCACGACGGAGGGCGGACTGACCAGACTGATCTTGTAGAAGATATATCATTCTGGACTTGCCAGGCAAGGATTCTCATATGTGTATGTCAATTTTCTATACAGAGGAGTAATGTTTATTCAGTATTTATTGTCATCACTCTGAGCGCTGGATACTGTGTTTTCAATTCATACTTGCAGTCGGAAGGCACTCTGTGCACATTTAGTCCACAAATTAATCTAAAAAAGAACAGGACATTCCAGGAACTATCAGGCTTCCAGTGGTCACTAACCATGGCTTTAACACTGAGGTCTGACGGTATCGCCGGCGATACCACCGTGGTTTTTTTCTTATCAGTGTGAAAGAGACTCAAAATACTCTGTCAATGTTGCACATACAATTAAGAGTTATACACCATTTTAATCTCTGGAATATCTTCTTTCTTTTGTGTACACTCAGAGTAAAAACAAAATGTTGTGCTTTTTGTAAAATAAAGAAAACTAACATGATGCGTGATCTCTTGTCTCCCTCTGAACGAACTCCAATCTGATAGAAAATGAACTGTAACTTAGTGAATACTAATGACAAAAAAATTAGACTTATGTCTAAAAAAAGTTACATGTCAGGTTTTAAATCATGTAAGTCAAATCGAAAACAAACCTTCTGTGTTTATGTAATCTGTATGAAAAGAGAGCCATGTCAGAAGTCTGTGATTCAGCTCATTAATGCGGACACGCCCACGGAGCCAGCGCTATTCAGGCGCAAATTCAGTCAATACATGCATTCGTCATCTCAATCGTGTATTTATTGTCTTGAAAAGTGTTTTGAATAGCCATATTTAGTGATCTCTTGCCTCTGTTAGTTCCTTGATTGTCACATGATATGCCTCTTCTTCTACTGAGGCATTTGTGGACAAAAGGGGCAGAGTGCCCTCCGGCTCAAGGATGAATTAAAAACACAGCATCCAGCGCTCATAATGATGACAATAAATATAGAATAATAAATATTATGTATAGAAAATTGATATAAACATATGAGAATCCATCAATATTTCTCCAAATGTGTATGCTTTTAAGCATATTAAGAAATTAAGATTTTAAGAGTCAAAATGTGAAGCTTGAGTCTTAGATCTTTTTGTTTGTCAACTGCACATCAACATTTAGGCTCTATAATATAACAAATATAGTAGCCTATATGAAATGCCCTAGAGGTAGGAATGTTCAGAAGCGTTGCATCACAGAAATACATTGGGTCTCATTCATGAAACATCCGTAAATATACGAGAAAATATGTGAGTGATTTGCGCGTAAAGAGACCTTCCCGAAAACTCTTCTCCTGATTCACAAATACTTTGTAAACGTCAGAAGTGATAGTGAAATGTGTGTGTGAGTTAATGAATTCCATTCAGTCAGAAATGGGATGCGCTTGCACGCTCATTCTCAATTACCATAAATCCCGCCCATTAAATCCGACTGACAACTATATATATGGGCATCATATTATGACACCAAACGAAGGATTTTGGCCATTTGGGGCCATTAGTTTGCCCAGCCCTATTGAAATCAATTAATTATTTGATTAAAGTGCTCCGTTTGCAGATGCTATTACTGGCTCTCACAATAAAAGTAAAAAGAAAAAACGTATGTGATTACTATATATAATATTTTTTTCAAAATGCTGTGTATATGTACCTTATTAAGGTATGCATGCATGAGATCACAAAAATCTTTTTTTTTTTTGTCCTGAGTGGAATTTAATCCTGTTATCAGCATGATCACAGAGGGTTTTTTCACAGCCTACCTGGCTGAAAGGCCTCATTAATATGCAAGTAATTTCAGGTCATTATTATTCAATTCTTTTGTCTTCTCAGGTGAGAATCACCCATTATACATGAGGATTCACGCCCCCAGGCATATGGTGTTTCTTGACCAAAAGTGTCTTATAAAATTTAAATCTCTCTATTGTTTTATATGAAAGAGTAGGAAGGATAATTTTTACTTCATTCTGAAGCAAAAACTCTAGTCTACAACCTCCAATACCCAGAATCCGTGTGAACACAGTTTTAATATATATTTTTTTGGCCTTATTTCAGTGACTTATTTGTTTTTGTTGTTTTTTTCAATAACCACGCATAAACGTTATTCCTTCAAAAACACAAACATGTACGTACATGTTCCTCACATATTGTGATAGCCTAGTTTGTGCTGAATACAGTGTAATGACACTTTTTCCATTAATATGTTTATTAACAACTTAAAAAAGCACAAATGTCAGGGCATGTCAAAACTTCTCCAGGGCCCCAAAAATCCTCAGACCCCTGAGGGTTAACATACAGATAAACACTTTTCAAGATAATAAATACACGATTGAGATGATGTATACATGTATTGCCTCAGAATTTGCGTCTGAATAGCACTCCCTCCGTGGAATTCTGACATGGTTCTTTTTTCATACAGATTACATAAACAGAGAATATTTGTTTTCGATTTGACTTACACGATTTAACACCTGACATCTCAACTTTTCTTTAGACATAAGTCTTTTTTTTTTTTTTTTTTTTTTTTTTTTTGATTAGTATTCACTAAGTTACAGTTTATTTTCTGAGAACCATCAGATTGGACTTCAGAGTGAGACGAGAGATCACGCATCATCTTAAGATGTTACAAATCTGCCTGGAAGAGGACATGTCAGCACAGACCTAAAACCCGGTAAGGAGGAGAGTTTGAGTGGCCAATGACTCTCCAAAATCCTCCTCAATGACTCTCCAAAATCCTCCTCACTCATCCGTAAACAAGCTCCAGAATATTCAGTTGTCAGACACAACTGGAACTTTAAACGGAACTGGCTTCTATGGTCAGATGGAAAAAAAAAATAAAAATAATAATCACCAGATGGGTTTGGTGCACGCAGAGATAAAAAGTACCCCATGCCCACGGTTAAATATACCGATGGATCTTTAATGTTGTGGGCCTATTTTTCTGCTGGAGGTCCTGGACATCTTGTTCAGATACATGACATCATGGATTCTAGCAAATACCAACAGATAAAAAAAAAATCCAAACCTGACCACCTCTGCGAGAAATCTTATAACGGGTGTAACGTCTGGACCAATCAGCCACACAATTATTCATTGTATTTAATGAATTACCCATAAACTCACTCTCCCTATCAAAGTTCTCTAAACTCATCCCCCTAAAACTGTAACCAGCATCCCAATGTTGCTAGCACACAGGCCAACCTAGGTGTCCTGTTACAGTTATATGGTACTTTTATGATCCAGAAGAATTCTGGAGAGACTAGTGACTCATTCTTCCTGAGAAGGACAAATAAACTCTCTTAATCCTATGTATTCTCTATATAACCACTTGGGAAATGTATAAACATGTATCCAAGTTTCCCATCTCATGACTTTCCTTTTATAGGCTTTATTCTATGTATTAATTCTCTCTTTTGAACTATTTTGGTATTAATGTTCCATAGTTGCAAATGTATAGTTAACTGAGATCACATTGGCAGCATGCTTGGTATCTACGGACTCCAACTTTCATTTCCTATTTGGTAATTTATGTCACATGTTACTAACTCTGTGACACATTAGTATTATAAGAATCTAGAAGGTTATTCTCTCATTCATCCAATCCAGTGTCTTATGCTAATATCTTGCTACAGAACAAAGACTCGTAAAACTTCCCTCTGAAAGGGGAACTCCTTATTGGCTCAGACACCTCAAGAGGGTGTGACATCTTCACCCCTTATATTCACTGATCACAAGGAACCCCCTCTCTTCCTGCTCTTCCTCCTCTTCTTCTCTTTTACTGATGAATGCTGACGTCAAGATGATGCTTTAAGAAGCTAGAAGCTTCTAAGGAACCCCAAGCTTGTGCCAGGCCTCGGCCTAGACCTTCCATTCACCAAAGATCCTCTGAATCCAGCCGGTTCTCTTTCGTCAAGAAAATATCAGCAAAGATTCAACGGGAGCCTCCACAAATTGCATCAGGACAGTTTTAATTCAACTTGGAGAGACATGCAAGTATCAAACTTAGTCTCATTATCGGATACATTGAGTATCCTTACCCCTTTTAAAGAAGGGCCTGTTAAAACTAAACTGATGGTTTGCTCAAGGCTGTTGATCTGCTGAATGTCCAACTATGCTGTAACTTCTTGCTTCCTGTACTCTGCTTTCTCTCTCTCTCTTGGTAAACTGTATGCATGTATGTGTGTGAATGTTAGAGTAGTTTAAGTGTTTAGTCTAGTTAATAAAGTCTTGTTCATGTCACACGTAAGGTTGTCCGTGTTTTGCGCTCATGTACGGGAGTCCCTATTCATGTCGGTCCTGACTACAGGCTTTTAGTAGAATAAGATTGTTATTTCCCATAACCTGGAAATGAACATTTCTTAGTTAATAAACAATTAACACTGTGTGTTCATTGAACAACAGGTTAATTGATTGTAATATTAATTTTATTACATTAAGTTAATTTTATTGACTGATTAAAATATTAATAATTAATTATAACTAGTTATGATTAATTATTCATATTTATTTTGAGCTAATTTGCTACAAATGGTGGAGAATTCGGGGCATGAATAAACAAAGGTTATGAGCTTAAACCACTGTCAATTTAAAAGTGTGCATTTGATAATTCCAGTCAGAATATGTCAGACGATGCGCATTTTGGTCACTAATTGCTGGCTTGTTAGATGCTGATAAAGTGATGGCTTGAATTGACATCTCTACTGTAACTGAAAGAGTCTACTCTTGACACATTTTAGCATATGTTCAAATGGTATCAGTGTAAAGTTAATCTGATTTTAGCGAAGAAATCCTAATCTCAGTATTAGAGCGTAAGCCTGTGTTGACGAAGGAATCTCAGCTCAGCGGCATGTAAACTGTACCAGAATTGATTATTCTGCTTTGGTTGGAGAAATACCAATTGCAGTATTGCTTAACCTGTTTCTGATGAATGAATCTCAGTACAGTGTTATATAAATGTAGATTTGGGTAATGCTCCACTGTTATAGTTAAGATTGATGTCATTCATCTAAACTTTGCCTGCACCTACAAGCATAGCTACCTTTTGACCAAAACTGTGTTTCACTCGCTGAAAGGAACATCAGTATTCATGCACAAGACGGACTTAACTATATATGCTTAAACAAGCTTTGACTTACAGCAAACTGTGTAATTACCCTTTAAACAAGTACAAGACGTTGTTTAAAGTAGAGAGAAGAGTTTACATGAGTAAAATTTGCAAATGCCAAAACATATTTGCATTTTACTGAATGTAATATCAAGTTTTTGAAAATCTGAAAGTATAAGCGTCACATTTTAACTCTATACGTAACTTGTTTGAAATGAGCAGACAGTCTCAATAAACTGTTTGAATTGCCCAAATGTGCATTGGTTCCCATGACAACGACTTGTCACAGGAAGTGCTAACTCATCACCCTGTGATGCCATATTGTAAACAAACCAGGCTAGGTGGCTAAGCTAACCTCACCTAGCAGCCCTGCACCTCAGGCTAAGCTAACTAATAGCTTCTACAGTTAGTGGTTAGCATCATTTACGTGAAGCCTTTAACTATAGCTTGTGTGTATGCAGTGTGAACTGATCTAAACCAATTTCCCTTAACCACATTCCTGGTTTTCTGATTTCTTTCTTTCCTTACCTTTAATTCTTCTCAGCTAATTTCACCTGCACTTAGGTGCATTTCTCCCTGAACACTGTTCAGCTAAATCTGCAGTTACTAGGGTGATTAAATCTAAATTTAATTACATGTAAACTGTTTAACTAAAGAAGAATTCTAGGATTTATTGAGATATTTCAATAACACGTTGACTAAACTTCTGGGAGGGACACACACATGGTGTGGTCCTGAACACGCTGCAGCTGTGACCAACTATAGAGTGATTTCCAAAGCTAATCTAATTGTTAATCACTAGTGCTATTGACTATTCCCAATACCAGGTCATTCTGCTGTTTTAATCACTTCTTTAAATATTTTATTGATTTTAATTATAATAGCAGTCAGCTATTTGTTTTTACTAGTATTTCTTTCATCTATGTGATTTATTTACATTTTCCTGTTTAGTCTTGTGTGGTTTAATTTCCCAATATAACCACAAGCAACTAGACATACTCTCCTTCTTGATTTTGTTTATTTACAACAGTTGCTTCAATTTTATGAGCCAGTTACAAAGGAATCCGAATGATTGCTATGGCATAATTTTGAGCACCACTAATAAGCACAATCTAATAGGAAAGCTCTCCTCTTCCTCTCTCTTTCTCTTTTCCATTTGTTCGGAGGTCAAGCCTGTTGTGAGCCATCAGTAAGAAATACTAAGAAATAATCTGACCACAAGAACCATCTTAAGTCATTTATTAAAGCTAGCTGTATTTTATACACCTGGCTGCTCACTGTGCCTTTAGCCCTAAATTCTGTTTGATCTTGCAGTAGTCTCTTGCCCTTACTCTCACCACAAGCGTGCCTAAATGTTGCAGATGCTCAGCCTAACTGCCCAGATGGCAGACCAAAAGGACTGGCTATGTGTCGTGAGGAACACCCTCCTAACCAGTGCTGCTGAGCAATTACGGCACCAGAGCCAAAAGCAACTGGACAAAGGTGGAAGAGAAGTAAAGGCAGATGACTCAAACCAGAGGTGTGATCACAATGATCTGACTGAAGTCAACTTTTTCTTGGCCCACATCCTCGCTGTTTTGAAACAGGAGGTGGACAACCTCAAACTCCAGATCACAGAGACTCACAAGGAGCTGATGCATGCTAAAAGCCACATAGACCAGCTAGAGATGGAGGCTCGGGACAGACACAAGGACCTGACAGAATAGAGACACAGAAGAAAAGAGAACTGAGACTCTCTTACCTGCAGCAAACAGAACCACTGCAGGAGAAACGTCTCACTTCACCGCATGGAGTCAGCAGAAGAACCTCCCCCAGCCAAGCACAGAGGTACAGAGGGGGAGGCCAAAGCCTTCTGCTTGACACCTTATCAGCCATTTTCCTGAAATCCTCTGCAGCTGCAGAAGGAGAAGGATTAATTCAGACAGACCCAGGTACCAGACCTACCACAGGGAGAAGCCAGGGATGGGAGCATCCTCTCCCTGCAGACACAGCAGGATCTCCAACAGCAGGCAGCCCAAGGACGACTGGACACGCCTGCATCGGACCTGCAGGAGCTTCTAACGCTAGTAGGATAGCTCCTTGAACAGTTCTTACCTGAGGAGTACTCAGCAGTACAAGCTTCTGACCACTCACACAACACCAGCTCAGAGACCTGAGCTTGTCTACTGTCTACATCAACCGCAATGGAACGACCACCACTCCAGGAGACACATACAACCAGAGCCCATCACAGCCTTCCAGCCTTGTGTGCCAGTGGTGTGTCTGATCTTTCTACACCTTCAACGTCGCTCGCTGGTGTCCATAGAAAGAACAACAACGACCGAAAGGGGGGATGTAACGTCTGGACCAATCAGCCACACAATTATTCATTGTATTTAATGAATTACCCATAAACTCACTCTCCCTATCAAAGTTCTCTAAACTCATCCCCCTAAAACTGTAACCAGCATCCCAATGTTGCTAGCACACAGGCCAACCTAGGTGTCCTGTTACAGTTATATGGTACTTTTATGATCCAGAAGAATTCTGGAGAGACTAGTGACTCATTCTTCCTGAGAAGGACAAATAAACTCTCTTAATCCTATGTATTCTCTATATAACCACTTGGGAAATGTATAAACATGTATCCAAGTTTCCCATCTCATGACTTTCCTTTTATAGGCTTTATTCTATGTATTAATTCTCTCTTTTGAACTATTTTGGTATTAATGTTCCATAGTTGCAAATGTATAGTTAACTGAGATCACATTGGCAGCATGCTTGGTATCTACGGACTCCAACTTTCATTTCCTATTTGGTAATTTATGTCACATGTTACTAACTCTGTGACACATTAGTATTATAAGAATCTAGAAGGTTATTCTCTCATTCATCCAATCCAGTGTCTTATGCTAATATCTTGCTACAGAACAAAGACTCGTAAAACTTCCCTCTGAAAGGGGAACTCCTTATTGGCTCAGACACCTCAAGAGGGTGTGACATCTTCACCCCTTATATTCACTGATCACAAGGAACCCCCTCTCTTCCTGCTCTTCCTCCTCTTCTTCTCTTTTACTGATGAATGCTGACGTCAAGATGATGCTTTAAGAAGCTAGAAGCTTCTAAGGAACCCCAAGCTTGTGCCAGGCCTCGGCCTAGACCTTCCATTCACCAAAGATCCTCTGAATCCAGCCGGTTCTCTTTCGTCAAGAAAATATCAGCAAAGATTCAACGGGAGCCTCCACAAATTGCATCAGGACAGTTTTAATTCAACTTGGAGAGACATGCAAGTATCAAACTTAGTCTCATTATCGGATACATTGAGTATCCTTACCCCTTTTAAAGAAGGGCCTGTTAAAACTAAACTGATGGTTTGCTCAAGGCTGTTGATCTGCTGAATGTCCAACTATGCTGTAACTTCTTGCTTCCTGTACTCTGCTTTCTCTCTCTCTCTTGGTAAACTGTATGCATGTATGTGTGTGAATGTTAGAGTAGTTTAAGTGTTTAGTCTAGTTAATAAAGTCTTGTTCATGTCACACGTAAGGTTGTCCGTGTTTTGCGCTCATGTACGGGAGTCCCTATTCATGTCGGTCCTGACTACAGGCTTTTAGTAGAATAAGATTGTTATTTCCCATAACCTGGAAATGAACATTTCTTAGTTAATAAACAATTAACACTGTGTGTTCATTGAACAACAGGTTAATTGATTGTAATATTAATTTTATTACATTAAGTTAATTTTATTGACTGATTAAAATATTAATAATTAATTATAACTAGTTATGATTAATTATTCATATTTATTTTGAGCTAATTTGCTACACGGGGCTTGGTTGGATATTCCATCAGGACAATGTTCCAAAACAAACATCAAAATTAACACAAAAATGGGTCACTGAGCACAAAAGGAAGCTTCTGCCATGGCCACCCCAGTCTCCTGACCTGAATACTATAGAAAATGAGTGGGGTGAACTGAAGACAAGAAGCACAAAATGTAACTAGGAATCTGAAGGATCTGGAGAGATTCCGTACGGAGGAATGGTCTCTGATCTCTTCTCAGGTGTTCTCCAAACTCATCAGGCATTATCCAGTAGGTGAAGACTCAGAGCTCTTATCTTGGCAAAAGGAGGTTGACAAAGTATTGAATAAAAGGGTGCCAATAATTGTGGCCAACATATTTTTTTAAGAAAAACATTTATTTCATAAAGACATTTTTCCCACATTTTCAATTCTTTTACTTCAATAAAAGGTTAGATTTTTGAGATTTTTTTTTTAATAAAATATCAAAAGGATTAACAATGTAGAATTATTTATTTTTACAGGCTTATTTGTTCATATTTACCAAGGGTGCCAATAATTCTGATCACAACTGTACATAACTGTACATAAATGGACCACGGTGAACATATTTAGACTAGGTGTGAAGCCTGGTGTTTTTTTGTTTTTGTTTTTTACCCAGACAGTTGAATATAACTTTCTAAAAAGATCAGTACAAATGTTACTGCCACTCGTCAACAGCAGCTGTCACTGGTGTTTTTTTTTTGTTTTTGTTTTTTACCCAGACAGTTGAATATAACTTTCTAAAAAGATCAGTACAAATGTTACTGCCCGATTCAACCCGATTCAACACTTGAATCAGGTATGTTAGATGAGGGTGACATGCAAAATGTGCAGTGGTGGGGGGGTCCCCAGGACCGGTTTGAGAACCACTGGGCTAGACCATCCCTCAAAAGTTAACACTGCTCAAAACTGCAGCGTTTTTATTCAGTGCGAGTTCAGAATGCTCGTTAATCCTTTGAAACGTCACTGCTAATTTGAACGAAAGCTGTTTTAAGGCAAGCCTCCAACAATGTTGGCAAAAAAATAAAAAAAAATGTGTTGGGTTTCTGTTTTTATATGTATGAACTCAATATTACAGGCTTTTAAACTAAAGAAACATTTTAATGTCATGCTAGCTATTGTGTTAGTTTAACAAAATCATCTGCTGAAGTCTATTGCAGATACAAACATACATATAACTACGGTTGCAGACACAGTCAACTTTCTATCGATTATTGATGGACCGCATTGACTGTTCCAATATGGCGAATGGCTTGCACATAACAGCCCATAGAAGAGCTGCTAATCAGGCATCTATGTATGCATGCATGTATGTATGTATGTATGTATGTATGCACTGGTGTCAAAAGTATTCACATTCATTACTCAAGTAGAAGTATAGATACTAGGGTTTAAAAATACTTCTGTAGAAGTTGAAGTATCAACTCAAGCGTTTTACTCAAGTAAAAGTATAAAAGTACTGGTTTCAAAACTACTTAAAGTATAAAAGTAAAAGTAATGTAGGGGAAAAAATGCCATTAAGGACAAAAGCTTAGGCCGCGCCACAGGGGCCTATTGTGTACTCCACCTCCTCAAAAAAACATTTTTCTAAAGGCCATAATGACCATAATGTTATATTAAAATGTTAATGTTGAAAAATATGCCCGTTTCAGCCGCATATATGTCCATTGAAAATGAACGCATTTTAGTACAATGCAAATACATTAAAGCACCATATATGTGTACTACTGACCATTAACATGGGTTTCATGGAGTGGAAGATATCATGACTAGTTGCCTATAAGTATTCTAATGGTGCAAAAAGTCAAAATTCAGAGGCATTAATAACCTTTATTGGAATGTAAATGTACATCCAAGCTTAACTACAGAAATTTGTGAGGGCAACGGACAAGAAAAATACGGGTAGCTTTGGTGTACCCAGGGCAGGCTTAGTAACAATCAGGGCTTGACATTAACACCTGCCAGCTGTTTTCAGCTGTTTCAGTTCACACCGCACCAACAAACGCCAGCAAACTCTCTGTTGGAGTTTGTTGGATAGGTGTTGGCGTTGGTCGGAGTCTGTTTACCCGACTGAACATGTTTAAAGGTGCCATCGAATGTTTTTTTACAAGATGTAATATAAGTCTAAGGTGTCCCCTGAATGTGTCTGTGAAGTTTCAGCTCAAAATACTCAGATTTTTTTTAATTAATTTTTTTAACTACCTATTTTGGGGCATCATTAAATATGAGCCGATTTATGCTACTGCCCCTTTAATTCTCATGCTCTCTGCCCCCAAGCTTGCGCTTGCCTTAAACAGTACATAAACAAAGTTTACACCCTCAAATGGATCTTTACAAAGTGTTCGTCATGCATGCGGCATGTATGCGTCGGATTATGTGAGTATTGTATACTGTTATATTGTTTACATTGATTCTGAATGAATTTGAGGCTGTGCTCCGTGGCTAACAGCTAATGCTACACTGTTGGAGAGATTTATAAAGAATGAAGTTGTGTTTATGAATTATACAGACTGCAAGTGTTTAAAAATTTAAATAACGACGGCTCTTGTCTCCGTGAATACAGTAAGAAATGATGGTAACTTTAACCACATTTAACAGTACATTACCAACATGCTAACAAAACATTTAGAAATACAGTTTACAAATATCACTAAAAATATGATGTTATCATGAATCATGTCAGTTATTATTGTTCCATCTGCCATTTTTCGCTGTTGTTCTTGCTTGCTTACCTAGTCTGATGGTTCGGTTGTGCTGCTCCAGACGTTAATGCCTGCCCTTGTCTAATGCCTTTCATAATGTTGGGAACATGGGCGGGCATATGCAAATATTGGGGCGTACACCCCGACTGTTACGTGACAGTGGGTGTTATGTTGAGATTCGCCTGTTCTTCGGAGGTCTTTTAAACAAATGAGATTTACATAAGAAGGAGGAAACAATGGAGTTTGAGACTCACTGTATGTCATTTCCATGTAATTTTTGAATCTAGGGCACCTTTAATCGGCGTTTGTTTGGTCGTCTGAGCATCCAACAAACTCTGACGTAATCTGACCTGTTCACGAACCGTTGCCATGACGACGAGGCAAGTCCCCTTTAAAGACAGCTGTTTGATCGCGCCTGCGCCTCACGCGCACACAACAAAGCACTGGAAACGTGACATCGCAGCTTGTTCGTTATGAAAAATAAAATACAGTTTAAAAAAAAAACATATAAAAGGTACAATAGTCTGTAGTGCAATCCGTGCCATTCAGCAAGAGCACTGCTCCACTTCACTGAAAGAGAGAGGTATACCATGAGGGCAATGCAGGTTTACCTTAAGTTTCGTTTTAAATTAATTTGTTTTGGCTTGTTTAGTTACATGGTTGTATATTACTATGTGTCACATAAATAAAAGGGTCGCGCTTAAAAAAAAAAAAAAAAAAAAAGTTTAAAAACCGGTATACGATTTAAACGTCTCTCTATCGAACTAACATTACGTTACCTAGCTTAATTTGCAGAGGATGAAGAGAAAGCACCCGTTTGATAGCCTAAATGAGCCAGTAGTGTAGAAATAATAACTTATAAGAAATCATCTTTTTTGAGTAATGCCCCCAACACTGACTATTACTGCGTTCACGTCACCTCGTATTTACCGGAATCTTGACATGACAACACGTGACGTTATATTCGGAGCTGTTCACGTCCTTTTGGTCCTTGGACTAGGAATTATGCGTTTCCATGACACCACTATCAACACCTAAATTAATCTACAGCGGTCAGGTGGAACATGTGGGAGCTCTCAGAAAACTCCCAGCTTACAAGCTGTAATTACGATCTCTACGAGGACGTGAACGCTTTTACAAGCTCGAATCTCGTAACTACAGGAATTACAAGGCCGCGTGAACGCACCTTTTAGTCCTCCTTGCTGGAGTGTGACGTGATTTGATGTGCAGGTGTGATGGATTACGTACAAACCAATAGGGTGTCAGAATGGTACGTTATATGTTTTATCTTCTCATCCAACCACAATCAAATTCACTCTATCCGGATGGCGCGATTTATCTGGATATTTTTTTTTTTTTTTTTTTTAAAGCCGGAATGAAAACAAGCCGAAATGAAATAAGAGTAACGAGGCTATTTTTAAAATGTAAGGAGTAGAAAGTACAGATAATTGCGTGAAAATGTAAGGAGTAGAAGTAAAAAGTAAGCTGAAAAATAATTACTCCAGTAAAGTATAGATACCCGAAATTTCTACTTAAGTAAGGTAACGAAGTATTTGTACTTCGTTACTTGACACCTCTGTATGTATGTATGCATGCATGCATGTATGTATGCATGCATGCATGCATGCAGAGGAGCTGCAAAGGTCACTGCGACTCACTGTGTGAACACCTGATGACCTACAGTCAAGCACTTTACACATGCATTTACACATATATTACAACTAGTGATCGACCGATATTGATTTTTTAGAACTGATACCGATAATTTGTGTTTATGTGCCCAATAACCGATATGCAGAACCAGAAGTGCACTGTTACTAAACTGTTTTTGTTTAAAAAATAAAATCTTTAATGGGGCAAAAAAAAGTCAAATAAATAAATAAATAAAATAAAACAATCTAAATCACCTGAAAATATAGCATTGTTATTTTAATGTAGCTTAATACTCCCAGTTGAGCAGAATTAGGTTGTAGTGTAGAAAACAGTCTTTCAGCATTCTGCCCCACAAGCCTGCTTTGTTGTTTTGTTGAAAATTAGTAGTCTTTCCTGATAATTTTAATCTTCATATTACAAAAATAATTTTATTTGTGAGAAACATCAGCAGCAACACTAATGTCAACTATAAGCAAAATGAATGTAGAATGCCTAATGTTTTCAAATGGAGAAAATAAATTAAAGACAGGAGTATCAACTTTGCAGAAATGTAATACTTCATTTTAAACTATAGTTTTAGTAGATGTATAAGCTGTTTAATAGGCTAAAGAGTGAAGAACAAACAAAATGTCATATTTTATTACATTTCTCAACTAGTATGTTATATCAAAATTATCAATAATGTCTTGTCATTGTAGATTATAAAATATATATTGACAAAGCTCTGTTCCTCGAACTGTGATCACTTGTGGAGACAATAAATAATTTCCATAGAGTTGTGTTTACTTGGATTTTTATTAGCGAATTAATGGTTATATGGTAAATGTTTATATAAATTACAGTGTTTTAAACAAGTGAATCTTGTAAAAAAAAGTTGTGGCCATTTCCTGGATCATTTCCTATTAACCCACTGAGTGAAAAGCTAAATGCAGATGACTTCATGAGACTAATGATGAGCATAGTCAACAGAGAGAGAATTAAATTCAGCGCTTTTATTACCAACATGTGCTCATTCATGGCTGTATTATTTAATTCATGCAAAGTTACATCTTTATTGGGACAGGATATGACGGATTAGCAGGCATTTATATAACACATCTAATTTGTGCATTAATGGCTGTTATGTTAAATAAAGTTTACTAATTACAGCAAAGCAGGTAAGTATATTTTACCTATGCACACAGTTGTATCGTCTCCCCTCAGATGCGCTGTAATGGCAATCCTGTGCGCAATTCTCAAAACACCAACAAAATGGCAGTGTTTATCGGTAAATCCGATATTACAAAACCGATAACCGATTATTGTAAAATGCTTAAAGGTGCCCTAGATTCAAAAATTTAATTTACCTCGGCATAGTTAAATAACAAGAGTTCAGTACATGGAAAAGACAAAGTGAGTCTCAAACTCCATTGTTTCCTCCTCCTTATATAAATCTAATTTGTTTAAGACACCACAGAAGAACAGGCGAATCTCTACATAACATCGACTGTTACGTAACAGTTGGGGTGTACGCCCCCAATATTTGCATATGCCAGCCCACGATCGAGGCCTTACACAAGGGCAGCCAGTATTAACGTCTGGATGTGCAGAGCTGAATCAACAGACTAGGTAAGCAAGCAAGGACAATAGCAAAAAATGGCAGATGGAGCAACAATAACTGACATGATTCATGATAACATGATATTTTTTGTGATATTTGTAAATTGTCTTTCTAAATGTTTTGTTAGCATGTTGCTAATGTACTGTTGAATGTGGTTAAAGTTACCATCGTTTCTTACTGTATTCACAGAGACAAGAGCCTTCATTATTTTCATTTTTTAAACACTTGTAGTCTATATAATGCATAAACAACTTCATTCTTTATAAATCTCTCCAACAGTGTAGCATTAGCCGTTAGCCACGGAGCATAGCCTCAAACTCATTCAGAATCAATGTAAACATCAAAATAAGCACTGTGCTTACGCGATTAGACATGCTGCATGACGAACTCTTTGTAAAGATATGTTTTGAGGGTTATATTAGCTGTTTGAACTTTTTTTATGTTGTTTAAGGCAAGCGCGAGCTCTTGGAGCATGGAGCACGAGAATTAAAGGGCCACACACTCTGAATCGGCTCATTTCTAATTATGCCCCAAAATAGGCAGTTAAAAAAATGAATAAAAAATGAATAAAAAAAAAAAAAATAAATATATATAAATATATATATATATATATATATATATATATATATATATATATATATATATATATGGGGTATTTTGAGCTGAAACTTCACAGACACAGTCAGGGGACACCTTAGACTTATATTACGTCTTTTAAAAAAAAAAGTTCTAGGGCACAGTTAAATATCTGGAAAAATAATGGTAAATCGCTATATCGGTCGATCTCTAATTACAACAATGTCATTGCTGTGCACATCAACGATTTTACGATGTTTGCAAACCATGTTCATGTGTTGGTTATACCGTGGTTATGCCGTGTTACTTTTAGGAATTGTCTCGAAATATTTCAGTCATTGTGCAGCAGCCGGATAGCATACATCAGCCATTTGTACATTTGAATGTGTGACTCATTCAAACATCCTTTCGTTAACAACAATCCAAGAAAAACTGCTTTGAAAACACTAGTTCATTACCAAAAAAGGGTTAAAAAAAAAAAAAAGCATTTAAGCCGAGAAACACTGTTCTACCAAATCTGTTGACATGAACCGTGAGAATGCAACAGGTGAAATAAAAGACCTGTTGCAAACACAAAGCAGTGAGACAGATTAATTCACATAGAAAGACAGGGTGGGAGTGTGAGTGTGAGTGTGTGTGTGAGTGTGAGTGTGAGTGTGAGTGTGAGTGTGAGTGTGTGTGTGTGTGTGTGTGTGTGTGTGTGTGTGTGTGTGTGTGTGTGTGTGTGTGTGTGTGTGTGTGTGTGTTTGAGAGAGACTGACCTTTGACAGCCTCGTCCACAACCTCCACCACTCTATCAATCTGCTGAACCTACAGAGAGAAACAGAGACATGAGAACATCAGATTGCCATCTGCACAAATTCAAGTAATCACACACTCTGAAGAAAAACTGGTAATGGTCAAAGAGTATGTTCTGGTCCTCAAATTAAATTAAACTTGGAGACCCAGATAAGCGGTGTCATCTGAAAGTTTCTGATCTAGTCACTCCACCGGAGCTGCTTATGGTTTGTGTTCAACTTGTGTTCAAACACTCCACTCTCACTTAGATATAAAAAAAAAGCTGGTGCACCTATTGGTGTAACTATGTAACCGCAGAAAGAGTCAGCGTAAGGGCCTGTTTATACCTGGTCACTACATGTGTTCTTAATGATCAGATAGCTATCTGATTTGTTAAAATGATTCCATTTACAATTGGCCGCATAAATGAATACATATCAGATCTTCAATTCCCATGCTACATGCAGATTTACTGTAACAGAGTTCACATCAATGAAAGCAACAGATATGAGCTGCTTTTTCTTTATCATCAGCTAATTTCAAGATAAAAGAATACAATAGATGAGAGTGCGGCATCAGCACCAGTAAGATAATTTAGTGTCACTACTTTTAATGAAGATGATTATGTGTTGAACATTTGTGACTTATTTTCAGGTTCATTTGTAGCAGTTTGCGTGTTGGCTTGCTGAAGTGAATCTCTACTCACTTACAGCAATGTGTGTCACAGTAGCACTGTCATATCTGGCTATACCTTGTTACATAGCCTATAACAAGCTCTCACACGTTTATTTATATATATATATATATATATATATATATATATATATATATATATATATATATATATATATATATATATATATATATATATATATATATATATATATATATATATATATATATATATATATATATATATATATATATATATATATATATATATATATATATATATATATATATATACATATATATATATATACACACCATTTTGGGAGAAGTACAATTTATACATGTGGTTTTAAAGGGGACATCGGATGCCAATTTTCCACAGGTTAGTATGATTCATTTGGGTCTTCATGAAAAGTCTATAACATACTTTGATTAAAATTTCTTAAAGGGATAGTTCACCCAAAAATGAAAATTTGATGTTTATCTGCTTACCCCCAGTGCATCCAAGATGTAGGTGACTTTTTTCCTTCAGTAGAACACAAATTATGAATTTTAACTGCAACCGTTGCCGTCTGTCAGTCAAATAATGGGAGTGAATGGGAACTCGAACAATAAAAGTCGAAAAAACTTGCATAGACAAATCCATATTAAACCCTGCGGCTCGTGACAACACATTGATGTCCTAAGACACGAAACGATCAGTTTGTTTGAGAAACCGAACAGTATTTATATCTTTTTTTTTTACCTCTAATACACCACTATGTCCAACTGCGTTCAGCACTCGCTTAGTGAGGTCTGATCGCGCTCTGACAACGGCAGTAATGTCTAGCACTCATTGAAGTATACGCGCGAGACATACTTCACCAACCGAGTGCTGAACGCAGTTGGACATAGTGGACATCAATGTGTCGTCACGAGCCGCAGGGTTTCATTTGGATTTTTCTATGCAAGTTTTTTCGACTCTTACTGTTCGAGTTCTCATTCACTCCCATTATTTGACTGACAGATGGCAACAGTTGCAGTTAAAAATCATCATTTGTGTTCTACTGAAGAAAAAGAGTCAACTACATCTTGGATGCACTGGGGGTAAGCATCATTTTTGGGTGAACTATCCCTTTAATGGTTGTGTAATTAAAAAAAAAAAAAAAAAAAAAAAACACCCTTTTTTACCTTGTCAAAAACAGCTCTGTTCACAGCAAACCGTTTCAGTGCAGGTCCCTTTAAAAAAGAATGAGCTACTGTTCACCCCACCCTTATCTTCTGTGAGCAGGCTGTAAACACTATTTGGCAGGTATTGCATTGAACTCACCATTCTTATTCATGCAGTTATAAATGCTAATTTTAAAACTATTAAAATACATTTGAAAAATACTTAGTTATTAACACCTTTATAAATCTTATAGTGTTACCATGTTATCTTTACATAAAATGTACACAGTTTGTAAAAAGACAATCACCTTAATGCATTGTTCATTCTAAAAGTGCAGTTATGAATTACAGTGAGAAGGTTCTAAATAGAAATAATGACATATGTTTGTTCAACTGTATTATTTTGATAATGAACAAGCTGCGATGTCACGTTTGCAGTGCTTTGTTGTGTGTGCGTGAGGCGCCGGCGCAATCAAACGGCAGTTTTTGTAAGGGACTTGCCTCATCGTCATGGCAACGGTTCATGGCCAGGCCAGATTACATCAGAGTTTGTTGTCGTTTGTTGGAAAAATCATACCACACTGCTCAGACATTCCCCGACCCAACAAACGGTGATTAAACATGTTCAGTCGGGTGAAAACAAACTCACAGGGGTATCACATTAGCTGCGTCTCATTTCGGAGGCTGCGTCCTGATCCAACAAACTCCAACAGACATGTTTGTTGCCGTTTATCTGTGCGGTGTGAACTGGCCTTTAACTTTAGTATCATTCGTATAACTAGCTAACTTGCTAACTAGCACATTATTAGGAAAGGTGATTTGCAAAGATTCATAAAAAATAAAAATAAAAACTATAACGTTACTCACGTCTTCTGGAGGTACTGAGCCATCCTTCATGAACTTTTTAGCAAAACAAACTTTTTAGCAAAACAAACTTTTTAACGCAGACAAATGTATATAGGTAGATCCGGGGGCTCATTCCCTTCAAAAACAAAATAAATCCACGTCTTCAGCGGCTCAGATGTCGAGAGTAAAGGACGACTGCTATGTTCATTTTTATATCCAATAACAAAACGCCTCAGTTGCTTAGGAGACATTCTTGTCTACACCTGCGCGGCATCAAAACAATGATGGACTATTTACTGCTCACTCAGGGTGGGTCTATGCTAAAACGGCAGTGTCCATCAAGAGTCGTGGGAGGAGCCTGTGGAAATGTACGTCACTTTGCCAAGAATCTGTGACCGGCTTGATCTGACAAAGTGCTTATGATTTGTGGAGATTTAAAAAAAGCTCTGTGTGGATTTGTATCATTATAGGGTGGTTGTTTAGACACTTCCAACACACATTTATGTCCAAACACCATGTAAAAGTGAATTTTGCATCCGATGTCCCCTTTAACAACCAGATGCATTTACACTTGTCCAGTTTCATTTGGAATGCATCTCAAATCACCTCCTGAAGGTGTTTAACCCTCTGGAGTCTGAGGCTGATTTGGGGCCTGGAGAAGTTTTGACATGCCCTGACATTTGTGCTTTTTTCAGTTGTTCATAAACATATTAATGGAAAAAAGTTTCATTACACTGTATTCAGCACAAACTAGGCTACAATAATATGTGAGGAACATGTATGTACATGTTTGTGTTTTTGAAGGAATAATGTTTATGCGTGGTTATTGAAAAAACAACAAAAAAAATAAGTCACTGAAATAAGGCCAAAACAAATAATAGTATATATGTGTTCACAAGACTTCTGGGTATGGGAGATTGTAGACTAGAGTTTTTGCTTCAAAATGATGTAAAAATGATCCTGTCTACTCCTTCATATAAAACAATAGAGAGATTTAAATTTCCGAAGACACTTTTTTGTCAAGAAACACAGTATGCGTGGAGGCGTGAATCATCATGAATGATGGGTCATTTACACCTGAGAAGACAAAGGAATCGCATAATGAGTTGTAATGACTTGCATAAATAATGAGGCCTTTCAGTCAGGTAGGCTGTGAAAAAACTCATGGTGTAAATCAAACATACAAAAAATTAGCAATACTGTGAAATATTATAACAATTTCAAATAATCGTTTACTATTATATACTTTAAAATATAATGTATTTCTGTGATGCAAAGTGTTTGAACAATTATGTTACCTCTATGGCAGTTCATATAGGCATTTAGCTTAAAAGCATGCACATTTGGAAAAATATTGATGGATTCTCATATGTTTATATCAATTTTCTATACAGAGGAGTAATATTTATTCAATTCATTCCGTGGGCGTGGCCGCATTAGCAGATAATGAGCTGAATCACGGGCATCTGACATGGCTCTGTTTTCATACAAATTACATAAACAGAATATTTGTTTTTGATTGGACTTACACGATTTAAAACCTGACATTTCAATGTTTTTTTTAGACATAAGTCTAATTTTTTGTGTCATTAGTATTCACTAAGTTAAAGTTCATTTTCTGAGAACTATCAGATTGGACTTCATTCAGAGGGAGATGAGAGATCACGCATCATGTTAGTTTTCTTTATTTTGCAAAACGCACAACATTTTGTTTTTACACTGTGTGTCCTTGGACAGACAGGTCAATCTGAGATCAGGCTCAGTCCCACCTATATCACTTAAGTCGACCCCTATAAAGATCATTCACGCTTTCTTCTCGTGAGGGACTACAAGCTCTCTCAGCACATGCGACGTCGTTGCTGATTTTGCCAAACTGTTCAACAGACGGACCATCATTGTATTACGCCCAAGCGGCAACCTCCCCCTTTCTCTCGTGAAGCCAATACGGAAGTAACTTAAACTGTGATTCATCGACTGGCCGCAAGGGACAGGCTCCAAAAGAGAGCAGAATCTCATAGAGTCCCATGTTAAATTGGCCAAGTTTATAGCAGAAAAAAACATGTTTACAAGTTGGTTCAAATTGTGGTTTTGGTCTATAATGCCATTTTTGCCCTTCATGACAACTCTGAGGGGGGTGAATTTTTTTATAACTTATCCGTTTAAATTATATTAAGCCTTAAAGTTCTGCATAATTAAGGGCGTGGTCACTTGAGTGACAGGTAGATTGCGCTGCTGTCTGTGAGCTGTCACTTTACCTCAGCTGCCGCTGAATTTGGCATCTCAGCTGTTTTTGTGCTTTTTTTCTTGATTATTTTATACAATTATAAAATATGGCTTGCTGCATAATATTCGAGACTGATGTGTGTCTGGGTGCATGCATGGGGAAGAGACACAGAACACACGTTGTTGGATCGTGGCATTGGCTGAAAGTTTTGATTGCGAGATTTACTACAATGACAATACCAGGAGGGTATACAACTCTGACAGCACTGCTTGGATATTATAACTAAAACTGCTGCACTATTTTGAAAAAAATATACTTTGGACACGGGCTCATTTGTTTGTTAGATACGATCGTATACAGTTTTACAACATAAAGGCTGCTCAGATTGCATCCTTTCTTGAAGAACGATGACAGAGAGCAGATCATTCAGAAGAAATGTGAAATGTTTTTTTTTTTGTTTGTTTGTTTTGCAATGGACACCACAGATTGGATTCATCTCACGATCTCTATTATAAAGGTATGAAGTCCTATCTGATGTTCCATGCTGTTATTTGCACACCCAAAACAAATTACTGGTGTTGGAGCATCTATATCTTAAAAAAAACACTGTAAATTGTCAGTAAACCTTTAGAACCTTTATTAATAATGTAGATAGTATCTGGATAGATAGCTCCTTTGCTTGCTAACATGGTCACGTCGAGCTAGGCGGGCGTGGTTTCAGCAACCAATCACATCATCTCAAACCACCTCCCCGCCTCTTTGCCCATTTTCAGTTATCCGGGAGTGACGTGCGGTGACGTGCAGCTAAGATGGCCGCGGCCTCATTTAGGCGTCAAAACTGCTGTTCAGAACTCTATGGGTGACGTCACGGACGCTACGCCCATATTTTTTTACAGTCTATGATTACGCCACTGGTCACCGAGCACGACTGACTCAGCCTCTCAGGCAGACAGTAACCTGCATGAGGTGTGTAAACAAGCCACGGCAAAACTGGGCCTAGCTTGGCCTGCGGCACAAGATGCAGAAGGAGCAGAGAGAGACCTTTATGATGGAAAAAGGCAGCAGCCTGCTCAACCCACAATGAGACAACTCCTGCACGCTGTGCCTGGTTGCATGAAGGAAATGTTTTGTCATTGGTGCAGCCCCTTTAAGAGCAAGCTCCCGGCCAAAGGATATTCTTAGCTGGAGATTCAGGGGATGGGAGAGCTGGGGCTGGCCGAACCCCCAGCGATTGAGTCTTCAGTGGCCTATCATCTCCACCCGAATGGGCACTCTATTTCTGCCTCATCTCAAATTTCATTGCCGAGCAAGATGGAACGTTTAACCGCGTCCGTCTATCAGAGGATGTATAAGTATGCGGCACAATTGGTGTGCTCACTGAATGCAGTGACTTTACTGTCAGCGTATCAAGCAGAGATTTTGGAGGAGGTGGGGCAACAGTTTGACACAGGAGTGCCAAACCCAGCACTCTGGGATGAAACGTGTGGTGAATGATTTAATTCTCCCCTCTTCACGTGGAGTGGTTCAGGGCTGTGGCCGTGTGATGGGTCTGGCCGTGTCAGGTGAGAGACCGTTATGGCTAAACCTCAGGATTGGACGACGCTCAGAAAGCGGAGGTGATTGACGCAGCGTCCGATCCAACTAAAGACCTGTTTGGACCAGCTCTCGAGAAAATGAGAGAAACCAACACCCTCAGGAAACAAGAGGAGGAAGCTTTTAACCTCTGTTTACTACGCAAGCAAACACTGCGTCCACCCTCTCAGCTAGCGCAACAGGGCTTTGCAGCAGCCGCTGCAGAGAGAAGGAGACCGACGGGGGCTTGAACATGAGACCTGCTCTCAGCATGCAGCATACTGGCCAACGCCCGCCCCACCCCGAGGAGCGGAAGAAGCAGCGTGCAACACGACACAAAAATGTTCTTCACTTCTCTCTCCGCCTGCAAATAGAAGGAAGGTTTGCAGCCCTGCAGTTCTAAGTTTGGTAAGGGTCATTTCTGTATGTTCTCCTCAAGTTCAGAAAATAGAGGAAGATGTTCATCAGTGTCACCAAGCACTCACACGGTGTGTTCAAACAGCCACTGTTTCAGGGGTATACATAAAGAATGCACTATTGCATCCAAGCCATGAGCTAAGGGCGATATGCTCCCCAAATATAGAACACACAATAAATGTTTCACTATCGCAGCCAGGCAGACTGCCGAGGGTGATAGGTTGCAAAAAATCCAAAATAAAATGTGCCTCCCTAGTTTAACCACTGGAGGGAGCGCCTGCTTCTCCGGTGGAGGCCAACGTGGAGACTGTTATGACGTCATCAACGTGCACCCATGAGGGAGAAGTATACAGGTGGACTCTCTCGGCCTGCATACTCAATTGGTGCGCCAATATTAGACCTCCGCGTGTTAAACAAGAACCTACGAAAGTATTAATTCAAAATGCTGACACAAAACGTTTTGTCGATCCATCTGCCAAGGCGCATGGTTTGTGATCAATCTCTCAGAAAATATCTCAGGTTTGCATACAGAGACACTACTTACAAGTTTCAAACTATGCCTTTCAGTCTATCTTTAGCTCCGAGAACTTTTACCACATGTGTGGAAGCAGCACTTTTTCTGTTGAGAAACAACGGAATAAGAATATTGTCTTACATCGACGATTATCTGATATTCTCCTTGTCAACCTGACAGAGGGGAGAATCACGTCGTTCACTCAGTGTCTCTTCCGTTTTCAGACAGGGAAAGTTGTCCCGTTCAGACTGTGCTTATGGATGCTGGGTTTAATGGTGTCAGTGATTTCGGTAGTACATTTGGGACTTCTCATGATGAAAGACTTTCAGCGCTGGATCATGCATTTAGGTCTGTGTTACCGATGACATCTCAGTCGACTGGCGAGAATAACTCATACGTGTGTCAGAGTGCTCAGACATAGGAAAAGCCCCACTACTCTCAGAACGGGGATTCTCTTGGAGGCAGTGTCGTCGAGAGTTACTATGATGAAAACAGACAATTCTACAGTGGTTGAGTATATCAACCGGCAGTTTACCATCCTCACCCAGACAGGATAGATCTTTGGGCCTGGCCTGTGAGCGGTGGAATTTGAGTGCAGCAGGTCAGAGTGGTGTGGGCGGAGTCATATTGTCCCTTTCCAGGGCTCAGATAGTGACATATTATGCTTTCTCCAGGATCTGCTAGATACATTTCTTCCCTGAAGGTATATTTAGCACAGGGTTTATGCAGGTTTCAGTAAGTCAAATTTAAGACCTTTTTACGACATTTTAAGACCATAAAGATTGAAATTTAAGACCTACATGACGCATTACCAAAAAATATTCAAATCAAAGAAATTCTGAAAAAAAATCATTTTATTTCAATGAATTCCGTCATTGAAAAAGCATTAATTTAATTTACAGATAAAGCAATCACATTAGTAACCTTCCACACACATCAATGTGCCAAATGCCCAAAACCTTAGGCCCAAAATGAAAATAGGCTAAAACAAACTTGCCCTCAAATAGAATAGATTTCATCTCATATTTATTTACATTACAAAACAGCATATTAATAGCCTAATAAAGATTGAACAGGCTACTCCAACCCATGTAACAACCAGTGTAGCACACACACACACACACACACACACACACATACACTCACACCAGATAATCCATTTTAGATAGATAGATACTTACCTCGGGATAATTAGAGTATCTATCTAACATGGATTATCTGATATATGTGTGTGTGTGTGTGTGTGTGTCTGTGTGTCTGTGTGTCTGTGTGTGTGTGTCTGTGTGTGTGTGTCTCTGTGTGTGTGTGTGTGTGTGTGTGTGTGTGTGTGTGTGTGTGTGTGTGTGTGTGTGTGTGTGTGTGTGTGTGTGTGTGTGTGTGTGTGTGTGTGTGTGTGTGTGTGTGTGTGTGTGTGTGTGTGTCCGTGTGTGTGTCACGCACTGTCCCATGAACTGTGAGCCCAGGTACCTCGACTTAACAATTCCATTGTTCCAGAACAATGGTCCTGGTGGTCTGATTTTGGCTTTCATTGAACGTTACGACATACGGCCTGGTAAGAGTACGAATCAATTCCCTCTATATAAACTCCCCCAATCCAAAACTCGCCATAAGCGTCTTGTTGGGCCCGCAAGAGAACAGCTTCGCGATTACTGAATCAGGGAACATCATTTGGAAGAGATCGCTAATCTCACTGTTGCTATTAAATGAGTGGTGTTTGTTTAGTCACAGTGTGTAGTATACAAATCACCTCGGCTTTCGATGTGTCAGTCGCTCCAAAAGTACCATGAAGGTTGTTCGACGGAGCTGTGATGATATTGCGCTGGAGACCGGAGGGACCAGGCATTGAGGAGGACGACGGCAGTGGTGAGGCTAATTGGCCGAGTCCGCTGAAGGGATTTTGCGGCTAGCTTGTGTTTCTCCGCTCTGGCGTGTGACTCCAGCGCCTTTACACCGCTTCACACCCAGACTCTCTAACTGAATTTTGTTTTTGTTTTTTTTTTGTTTTTTTTTTCCAAAGTTTGCAGTGAGCCTCGTACCTATATAACCTGTTATATCGTATAACCTGTTGCTTATATTATTATTATTGCCTACCACATTAATCTGACATCGTTAGCTTGTAATCTTTGAATCTAAATCGCTGTTACAACACATTTGCATCTCGCTAGCTTGTTAACTTGTCATCAGTCCTGCGCGCGCTCCTTTTAAACGCGTTCATCAAACAGCTGTGGTAACTCAGATCGGATCAGTCTACAAACACGGTGAGTCATGTCATCATCTCCCAGAATTGTTTCCTGTTCCATCTGTCACATGTTCAGTATAGCTCTCTCTGTCAGCGACGAGGGATTTACATGTCATAAATGTAGGGAAATAGTCAGGCTGACAGAGAGAATCTCAGAATTAGAGACACGCATCCAAACTTTAATCGAGGATAGTAAGAATGCAGGGGCTTCAGATACTGTTTTGGATGCGACTAGCTTAGTGAACTCTGTACATTGTTCAGTTCCGGCTGTAGAGCCCGCGCAGCAGGGCACTTGGGTAACGGTGAGGCGGCCTAGCCACAGAAAACACCAATAAGAACAAACAGGTTCTCCCCACTCAGTGACGCGCCCACTGAGAATCCTGTTGAAAGTGCCCTAGTTATTGGCGATTCTATTACACGGAAAGTGAAAATAGAGACAACAGCCACCATAGTCACATGTTTGCCGGGAGCCAGAGCACCTGACATTAGGCATGTGATGGTATCAAATTTCCATGTTGCGATTAATTGATGAAGATTTTATCACGGTATACGGTATTATCACAATATTAAAAGAAGTTGCAAAACCATTACTGCGCCAAGTCAAAGTGCTCCCGAGCACTTGCTGTGGTATTCCGCCATACAATATAGTTATCCATTTTACACGCTTAGAAAAGCGCAACGTTTTGTTTTGTGTCACCGTCCTAGGTCGAGTTACACTACTCGAGTAACTGTATTTAAACAGGGAAAACGTTGAGGTGTTTGGTAGCTTCTCTGCTTGGCCCCTATTGAATGAACTGGGCTAAGCTAAGTGCTAACAAAGTTTCGCCGCAAGACAGAGCGATTTAGTGCACGCACTGAGGTGAGAGAGGTATGTATCAACTCGTCTTAGTTAAGGGAATAACATAGTTTAATATGAAAAAAAGGTGGAGTATCCCTTTAACAACTTGGAGCTCAACACGTTTAAGACAGTGGAAATGACCGTGGACTTCAGGAGAAACCCTCCTGCTCTCCCCCCACTCACCATCATGAACAGCACTGTGACTGCAGTGGAGTCATTCAGGTTCCTGGGCACCACCATTTCCCAGGACCTGAAGTGGGACAAACACATCGAGTCCATTGTGAAAAAGGCCCAGCAGAGGTTGTACTTCCTTCACCAGCTGAGGAAGTTCAACCTACCACAGGAGCTGCTGAAACAGTTCTACTCTGCCATCATCGAATCCATCCTTTGCACTTCAATTACCATCTGGTTCAGCTCAGCTACCAAATCTGACCTCAGAAGACTACAGAGGGTAGTCCGGTCTGCTGAGCGAATCATTGGTACAACCCTCCCCACTCTCCAAGAACTGTACTTAGCTAGAGTGAGAAAAAGGGCAAAGATCATCACTCTGGACCCCTCACATCCAGCACACTCCCTCTTTGAACTGTTGCCATCCGGTCGACGCTACAGAGTCCTGAGCACCAGAACGACCAGACAAAGGAACAGTTTCTTCCTTCAAGCAATCCATCTCATGAACACTTGACAAACACGGAACGCACAACACTATCACAAATTATTTACTTAAAACACTTATTTATATCTCAATTTGCACAAATAACTGTACATACAATCGTCTATAATATATATATATATATATATATATATATATATATATATATATATATATATATATATATATATATATATATTTATATATATTTTTTTTTTTTTTTTTTTTTTTTTTTTTTGCACTTTGTCCATCTTGTAAATTTGTATATTATTATTTTATTCTTTTTTAGGGCTGTCAAAATGCGTTAATTTCGATTAATTAATCTGAGAAAAAAATAACATGTTGAAAAATAACACAGATTAATCCATTCCATATTTACCTTTTAACCTGGAGCCGTTCTAGCCACCATTCGACTGTAAAATGAAGGAGGGAGATGACTGCTGCGCTGACGGACAGAACGAGCAGAGAGTTCCTCTCTCGTGCGTGCGAGAAAGTAAGCACTGTCTTTGCACTCTCTCTACCTCACACATAATATCTAAATCAACTGACACAATGCTAAAAGTTCGTAAGACTGAATCCATGTTTTGAATAGTGCTCAAAAGAACATCACCTCATCTTCTCTGACAGGCGCCCTGCACGTGCAGCTGACATAAACCACACTTTCAGTAAACAAAAAGAAAATCCTATCCAGTGGTGAAGTGTTTTCTGTGTTGACAAATCTTTTGCGATGTCCTAATAGTCGCGATTCGCACAGAACGCGTCAACGTCCGCTAATGTCCAATTCGCGACCTAATGACTCATTTGAACAGATTCATTTGAATGAATCATGACAACAAACGATCGGTCCACACGGTCTATAATGAATCATTTACTCGAACAACTCTGAAATGAGAACATAAATGTGCTTACCCCATTTAGCAAGAGTGGTAAGTAAAATTAGCCTTAATAATCCACAATATTTTCAGGTTATTTAAATGACTATGTGTAGTACATTAGGCCTACCTATAAAATCAGTTAGTTTAGACTGGAGTGAGGTGAAACCAGAACAAAGCAAGTTGTTGTTAGCTAGGTGCATTCAATTGTATATGGTAGAAAATTATATTATTAGTTAATATAACCTTTAAATGCTACTTTTTAATATTTTTCAGGTTTAGCAAAAAAGCATCTTCTCTTACAAAGCTATAAAATCTTTTTTTTTTTTTTGCAAAGATGGCAAGAAAGAACTACAGTGAGAGTGACGGGTACTTTATTGTCAGTATCGGGCTCGCAGATCACGTGGGTAGGGCACTTTTTACTGTTTGTGTGGATGACCATGTCTGTCACCACTGAAGACCATTTTTGACCCAGGAAAAACCCTGCATTGATTCATTTAAATTGAAATATTTAATACTTCCACAGCAAAAATGATGTATGCGATAAATTTAGATTAATTAGATATTTTTTTTTAAATCGATTGACAGCCCTATTCTTTTTATTATGTGTCTTGTCTTGTCGCTGTCACTCTGTTGCACTGTGGAGCTTCTGTCACTAAAACAAATTCCTAGTATGTGTAAACAACATACCTGGCAATAAAGCTCTTTCTGATTCTGATTCCGATTCTGATTCTGAATGCATTATGTCCAGTACGGGCACTTCGTGTGTACATGGAGAGAACAGCAGGTTTCAGAAGGAATGACCAACTGTTTGTGTCTTGGGCTACTCCTCATAAAAGCGAAGCCTTTGTCGCGTCAGCGGCTGTCCCCTGGATTGTAGATGCTATATCTTTAGCATATAAATGTAGAGGATCTCAACCTCCTGAAGGCTTAAGAGCCCACTCCACTAGGGGCATGGCCACATCATGGGCCTTACTTAGTGGAGTTTTGGTTTAGGATATCTGTGCGGTGGCAAGTTGGGCTACGCCACACACTTTTGTGCAGTTCTACAGACTAAATGTATCAGAGCCATCTAAAGCACATGCAGTGCTAGGAGCCAGCGGGTTGGGACCTACATAATCGTTATGTATAGCATATGTTGTGCAATCCGTGAGTGGTCTATATCTCCCATAGTGAAGCACTGAGCAAAGTTGGAAAAAGAACAATGGGTTACTTTATGTAATCTCGGGTTCTTTGATAAAAGAGTGAGGTATTTCACCAACACTTCCCTCCTTGCACAGGAACGGGAAGAAATCTCTCTATAATGATCTCGACAGGGGTCGACCTGGGTGATATAGATGGGGCGGAGCCTGATCTTAGATCGACCTGTCTGTCAAGGACAGACGTGGTGTCATAGGAGCATCCGTAGTTGGTCACGCCCAAAGCGATATCCCATAGTGAAACACCTCACTCTGTTATCAAAGAACCCGGGATTACGTTAAGTAACCCATCGTTTTTCCATGCTTTTGGTCTCTTTTGAAAGGTATGTGTACTTCGGGCGGTACAGTGGAACGCTAACAGGTTAAGGCCCGTTCACACCAGAACGATAACTATAACGATAACTATTTTAGCGTTCACACCAACACATGATAAGGTTCTATTTATTATATGCACGTGCTGCAGTTTTGTTTTCTCAAGCTCTTTATAGCAGGATGTATTCTGATCATTTATCAGCTAGAAAAAACATTCTGAAGGTGATTCCAATGATATTGTTACTCTGTGTAGTTAGGGGCCAAGCACCGAAGGTGCTTAGGCACCTATTGTTATTGTTGGCGTTCCGTACGCTTATTATTATTCTTCTTCTTCTTCTTCCGCTCTTGAAGTCTATGGCAGCCCATAGAACCGCTTGCGGGAAAGTTGTGAAATTTGGCACACAGTCAGAGGACAGTCTGACCTTTGTCCATAGCAAATTTGGAGTCTCTAACTCAATCCCTCTAGCGCCACCAGCTGTCCAAATTTGCACTTATATGTTAATAACTTTTGAACCATAAGGGCTAGAAACACAATTCTTTTTTCCTCTTATTCCTTGCCTCAAGACGAATCGAACGCACCATATGACGTCATTTTCCGTCATGAAAATTTTTCCGCCATTTTGAATTTTCTGAAAAACTTACTTTTTCGAACTCCTCCTAGGCCGTTACTCCGATTTTCATGAAAATTGAATCAGATCATCTTCAGACCATGCTGACAAAAAGTTATGGAATTCAAGTTGATTCCTCAAACCGTTTTCGAAAAACTAACGAACGAATTGTACGTAGTGCTTGCGAAAACAGAAGTAAGGCTGTATCTCCGCAACGCTTTATTGTATTCAGACCAAACTTGGTACATGTCATCACAAGCATGACCTGAGGTACCATGCAGTGTTTCGGCGCAGCGCCACCTACTGGTGCGGAGATATGAAAAATGGGTATTTTTGCTTATAACTTCTGATGGGTTTGTCCAAAAATCATAAATTTGGTCTCGTTGGATTCGGGGAATCATGCCGAGTCGAATTATATCCAATTTTCCCAATTCGGCCATTTTGGCCGTCGGCCATTTTGAATTTTGTGCTAAAATGCTGTATTTTACGAACGTATTAACGTATCTTTACAAAACTTGGTATGGGTCATCAGCACAATGCCCTGAAGGAGCCTGAGAAGTTTCGGCACAGCGCCGCCTTGTGGTCAAAAGTTATAACAAAATTTACAAAAATGCTAATAACTTTTGACTGTATTCACCAATTGTAATGAAACTGGTCTCAGTAGATTCCTTGGGTCATGCTGAGAACAAAGATATCAAATTTGCCATAGTCAGCTAAACTTCCTGTCCGCCATATTGTTTTTCTTTAAAAACCTACTTTTTCGAATTCCTCCTAGACCGTTGCTCCGATTTTCACCAAAATTGAACCGTGTCATCGTCAGACCATGCCGACAAAAAGTTATGGGTTTCAAGTCGATATGTCAAACCGTTTTCGTATACCAGAGCAAAGAATTTGAGGCATGATGCAAAAACGACTCTTGAAGCTGTATCTCTTCAGTGCTTTGACATATTCAGACCAAACTTGGTATGTGTCTTCACAAGCATGACCTGAGGCAGCATACTCTGTTTCGGCGCAGCGCCACCTACTGGAGTGGAGATATTAAAAATGCCATTTTTGCTTATAACTTCTGATGGGTTTGACCAAAATTCATAAATTTGGTATGGGTCATCAGGACAATGCACTGAAGGAGCCTGAGAAGTTTCGGACCAGCGCCAGCTTGTGGTCAAAAGATATAACAAAATTGACAAAAATGCTAATAACTTTTTTTCTAATTGCTCACTACTGCTGGTCTGATGCTCCCAGCCATGTTGGCTTGCTTCTTGTGCCATTTTTGTGCTTGGCCCCGTAATTGCTGCTTGCAGCTATATTTATCATTATAGTTGTGGTATGGACTCTACTATTTTAAATTTAGAATAATTTTGTAAAAAATGTGTCCGTGGAGCATGTTGATGTGAACATCAGATATGTCTGTCGCTGCTGTCTGTGTTCAATCCTCATGATAACTGACTGACAACAGATTTAAATCAAGCTCCTCTGCATGATGATCCTCTAATCTCTAACATTAGAATGTCACATTGGTAAACGGTGGCAGATTAATCACTGCTTTTAACCATATTCAACTCATTTTAGGGGGATTATGAGGTAATTAAGAAGCTCACTGACAAAGGAAGAAATATTAGACAGGTAATTGGTTCTTTTCAGGAAATAAAGCAAGGAAATTTGACAAATGACTGATGTGTACAGCTGTCTGACCATTATACAATAGATGAGTTTGTCATGAGGATGAAGGATGGTGATGGTCTACAGTATACTATACAGATAAATTGACTGTTGACCGGTGCAAATAAACAACTGCATGGACATGATTTCAGATTAAATCATTTATGTAAAATGTCATTTCAAGACAACAAAAATGTCAAAGCAAGACATTAAATGTATACACTTCCGTTCAGTTTAAATAAACCAGATGACTGAGACAACACTCAAATATAGTTTAGTGTCACAATACAAGAATATTGCAATGAAGAATACCATGACTGACCAATCAGGATCAAGTATACCAGAGAGACTGGAAGAGACCATCAATCAAATCCTATTCAGCTGATTGCTCCACACAGAACTGTCACCTGCAGAATTCTTCAGAAACTCATTTTGCACATTTTCACTTAAATTTTTACCCCAACACTGCAAAAGTATACGTTCCACACCAGCTGTTTATTCATCTTTTTGTTTCTGTTGTTTATCACTCCAGTAAGTGCCAAATGGAGTGAGAACAAAGATGTTGGCAGATCTTTCCCTCTTCTGCTGAGGTCATTTCTGCATGGAGGCCGTGAGATTATAGAAGCTGATCTACAGTATTAAAGGGCATTAATATCCATTGTGCACAGCATCCTGCGGTTAAATGGCCAACCTGAGGCCCCTGCATGCTTTTCTCTAGCCACCGGGGCCATTAATTCAACTGTACTGGGGGCTGAAACATAGACTGCAGAGCCCAGGCCTCCACTGGCTGCAGTTACATTGCATGAAAAACACTGAAACTGAAATCAATTTTGCCCTAATGGGCGCACAATTTCAGCCCCTATCTGGGCAGCGCCTGCTGAACCAATGTGTCCGAGATCAGCTAGGTAAATGCACTTTAGGCCCCAGGCACAGCAGAACGGCCTCTGAACGCTACGCACTTGAGCACCACGTCAAAGAGGGAGAAGAAAAGTAATTTTATTGAGTGGATTCTTTCATGTGCTGGCAGAGATGTTTTGGTAGCGGCAGGAAGTCGGTCTGTTAAGCATTACTGACACCCTCGGCTGCTGTCGCATGCTTTAAATCCAGCCCTAGTCAGAAGAACTTCAAAATCAGATTAGTGATTCCCCGCTGTTATTATTTTTAAAGCAAACTACTTGAAATCAACAAGGGACTAACCGCTTTGGATGTGGATGCCTGTTGTCTAGAAAAAACAAAGATGTACTGAGGCAACTTCATCAAATGCTTCCAGACCTCCGCTCAGCAATACTTGGGATCACAATTCAATATATTCATGGTAGACTTGCCACAACATTATAATATTCACACCGGTGAATATTAATCGGCATAAAAATCGGTTAGCTCTGGACTGACGCAAGGTGTTGTTTTGAATTTTAGATTTTATTTTGCTAAAATTAAAATAAGCCTAAAGAAAAGTAAACAAAATTATTAATTTACACACTTGAAAGTATTAGTTGGACTAGTCAAACAGAAACAAAGGACAACAGGAATTGTTCATTACCACAGGAACCGCAGGTATCGTCCCTCATAACCAGCATAAATATAGGTATATAGGTATACCCGGTAAAGCCTATTACTGTATAGTGTGGCAGCCTAATGCATAAATTTGAATCTAGATAGCTGTAGTGTTCCCAACATACCTCACCTTCACTTTACAAAGTGTGGATTTTGCATTATGCCACTTTCATAAGCAGCAACATGATCAACACATTTCTTTATCACCAATGTTAAGAAATTAGGGTGAGCAACGTCACACTTCTGATATCAACACTCCACTGTCAAAGTATTTGTTTTTCCTGCTCCTCCATATGGAAAAAAATAAAAAATAAAAATTATATATATTATATATATATATATAAAATAAAAAACAAAGAATGGTGATTCATATTTTCTCCCGACTTCTATGAACTGGGTATCATCCACTAACAATTTTGAAGAATTTATTAATCTTGGTTTATGTTAATATACAAATATATAATCTTAATATAGAAATATTGTTCATTTTTATCTCATGTTTATTTGTAACACATTAACGTTAAATTAAGCAACAAACAAATAAAACGTATCAAAAACATCATATAGTGTTTCTGCAGGTACAATTTGGCATGGTGCTCAAAAGAAACAGTCAATTAAATAAAATAAAATAAATAAAATATTATTATTAAATAAGTCAAATAAAGTACTGAGCTACCAAGTTCTTGACGCAGATGGGCATGTGGAAAAATTCCATGGCATAGTTGACCAGCTGATGCGGGACTGATCCGTACGCATTGGCAAGATCGAGCCAGATGACATGTAGGTCGGTTCTTTCCCGCTTGGCCTTCTGGATTTGGTCCCAGATCATAGTGGAGTGCTCTACACATCCTGGGAAACCTGGAACTCCTGCCTTCTGGCAGTTGGTGTCAACGTAGCCGTTCTCGATCAGATAGTTGGTCATTCTCCTTGCTAGCACTGAGAAGAAGATCTTTCCTTCTACATTCAGTAGTGCAATGTTTCGGAATTGGCTAATGTCTTTGGAGTTCGCTTCCTTAGGGATAAAGACTGCTACCGCTCTTTGCCACTCCGATGGAATGATTTGCTTTTTCCAGGCAGTTCTCATCAGATACCATAGCAGCTCTAGTACCTTGGGGCAGTTCTTATAGAGCTTGTAGGGGACCCCATTGGGCCCAGGTGCAGAAGAGGACCTTGCCTTTTCCACGACTTGCCTGACTTCGCTGAGCTTGGGGGGCATGATGTTAAACTCAACTGTCGGCTTTGCCGGCTGGGGTACGTATCCTGGGGTTCCTAAAGGGACGCTCCTTTGTGGATCACTGTACTGCTCTTTGGCATGCTGTTCCAATTCCTCCCTGGTAATTTCTAGCTTGCCGCTCTTCTTTTCCTCCAGTAACTGTCTGGCATGCTTGAAAGGATCCTTGAAGAAATTGCCACGCTCTTTCTGCTTCCGCTGGCTGCGCTTGCGGATGCGTTCTGCTCTGCGAAGCCCGGCTAGCCTTTTCCGGACCTCCTCCCACAGGACTTTCAGACCCTCTCTCTCTGCGTGGGTTGCCTTCCTCCAGTTCTTCCGGAGTTGCCGACGCCTTTGCACAAGTTGGAGGATTTCCCTTTCCCTCCTTCCATTCTCTCTCCTGGCTGTCCTCTGTTTGGTGACAATTTCGCCAAACCTGCCTTTACAGGTCTGGTATATTATGTCTCCAATCAGGTTAAGCTTAGTCTCGGCCCCTCCGCGCAGTGATTCCTCTAGGGTCTTAACCAGGTCCAAAACCAAGTTGCGCCATGCCTCTGCTTCATTTGACTTCGGCCACTTCAGCTTACTCCTTCTGATTGGTTCTTTGGTCTCTTTATTAGGCTCTGTTCTGTCTGTTTTCTCCTCATTTGCTGGAGTTCTGGTATTCTCGTTATCCATATTCATTGCCGTCGTCACCGTGTGGTCTGTCCTGTTGGGCCCATCTTTCGTCCCACCTCTCGGAGGGCCCGCGGGTTGTTTCTCATTATGTTCCTTTGTAGTTAACGTTTGGTTGTCTCTCTCTCAAAAGACTAGTGGGTTAGTTAACTAGCCACACACTCCCGATGCGGTCTTTCCCTGCTGCCATCCAGTCTTTCCTGGCTGTCCTCCAGTCTTCCCTGGACTCCAACTGCCCTATTCACAGTAGTCACTGGGTTCACCAGAACTTCAGTAAATGCACAGGACGATGTTACCACCTGCTGGGCATTGCTGCCTGTCACACCTCCTCCAGTGCCCATGGGTCAGCTGCAGGGTCATCAGCCAGAAACCACCATTCACCAACGTTTCGCTCCTTTAATTCTGGAACATCTCCTGGTGGCGGAGCAGTGACAGGGACGTCTCCCTGTCACCCCCTGCAGCTGATCACTGTTCTCCCTGCGGCTGTTGTCTGGGGTTAGGTGTTCTTCCCCCAACACCTATCATTCCTCCTCAGCCAGAGCCAAAAGCTACCTTTCTCTGCCTCCTCTGCCAGATCCTTTGTTGCCCTCCTTAGCCTCCTTCCAGTCACTCCTGCTTCCCTCATGGTTGACAACCCAAGGAAACCTCGGCATCCGACCTCCACTGGGTAGATGTTCGTCTTCCAGTCAGCCTCCCGGCACTCAGCAGCAAGTTCTGAGTACCTGGCCTTCTTCCGCTCGAAGGCGGCCTCGATTCCCTCCTCCATTGGTACAGTAAGCTCAATGAGGTGTATCGACCTTGTCTTGGTTGACCACACCACTATGTCTGGCCGGAGAGATGTGGTGGTTATCTCCGTTGGGAACCGGAGCTGCCTATCCAGATCGACCCTCATATTCCATTCCTGGTTGGGGGAGAAGGGCCTTGCTATTTCTCTTGATCTGGTGCTTCTCCTTACCCCTCCTTCCGACACAAAGATGGTGGGGTCCTCTGCTGGTGGTGGTTGTTTGCTACCCTGTCGGCACTCCTCCAGTACTTCGGCTAGCTTTCTCAGGACCTGATCGTGGTGCCATCTGTAGCGTCCCTGTGAGAGAGCGATCTTACAGCCAGACAAAATGATAGTTTATGATAGTTCAGTGATATTAACAGACCAAACTCACTATACATCATACTTATAAAGTATACTATGTAGGTCTACAAAAAAAAATCAGATGAGTCCAGAATGATCCCAATGCGTTTAATAACTCATTAAGCCTTCTCCTCCCATATAAACACTTAATATGGCTTAATGTACTAAGAAAGAGAGTGATATTAACAGACCAAACAATAAACATCATACTAATAAAGTAAAGTTGAGCCCATAATGTGAACATAGTGTTTAAATTCACGAGCGTTTTTGTCACATAGAAAACTGTTAAGAACCGTAGCTTAATGTAGCCTTATAGTGATATTAAAAAAAAAAAAAAAAAAATTCGGCACAAACCAATTTTGTGCTTTATTAGCAGAGGTGTGGACTCGAGTCAGATTCGAGTCATGAATTTGATGACTTCAGACTCGACTCGACAAAATGTACAAAGACTTCCAACTCGATTTGGACTTTAACATCAATGACTCGTGACTTCACTTGGACTTGCGCCTTTTGACTCGAGAAGACTTGCTACTTCCCATGAAAACCTGGAAAAAAAAATAAAAAATGTTCACACGGCCGCGCCACTCTCAGTGTATCTGCATTTGTGAAAAAAAAAAACACCATGCATGCAGAGCACGCGCGCTGCCTGCACGACATCCAATCACTGTAGTCCCAGGTTGGTTTGATTTGACAGCATCTAAGCAGGCACATTGCAAGACAACCACTGAAGCGCAACAAGCAACAATGCGCCAGTTGGCAAAATTATACCAAAGATAGTTTCGTTTGGCTATTGTAACGTAGTTCGTAAATGTGGGAAGGAGGCGGCGGGAACTGGCGAATGTTCAACAAAAGTTTAATAACAAAATAAACAAATACAAAACGAAAGTAATGTCGGCAGACCCTCGTGGACATCTGCCGGCCACACAAACATAATAAAACATAAAATAAAGTCCAGGCCTGGTCCTCTCTCGTCCTTCACTGACGTTGCTCCTCCTTTTATGCCTCCGGAGCTCCTCCGTGAAAGACTCGAGGCCGGCGCGCCGTGATGCTCATTATCACTCGCGTCAACGCCCTCGCGCCGTTCCCTCACGGCTCTCGCCTGCCCTGCTAATTATGAGGTAGTCGACAAAAAACGAGTTGCAATTTGACAAAAACAGGCCTTCCAGTTTTACTCTTTCAATTATTTAGTTTCAGAATTGCTGGTTTGCTGCCTCATTGAGGTAGTTTATGTAATTTTGGTTAATCACAACTAAGCTGAACTGTATGGAAGCGTATGTGTAGCAATATTCAATTTGAAATGTAATATGCAAAATGGCAATGCATTTCTGTATTTAAATTTGAATTTCCCCATACATTTGTGCAATGTGTGGTGCAAAATGAAAATGAAAATTAAATTATATAATTTACATTTGCCATTTCATACACTAGTTTTAATATGTAAATTGAATAATAATTTTAACGCTTTATAAGTTGCAAAATTAAAATTAAAATGTATTACAGAAATTATTAACATGTTCCAGCAAAAACTGTAGCAAAATTGTAATTTAAATGTTTTTTTTTTTAAATTGCATTTACACTCACAGTCACAGGTAAGACACTTGTGATTTCCATTAAGTGTCCCGCAATGAATGTAGCAAAATTCAATGTGCAATTTGAAAATGCATTCTGAGCCGATCATGTGCCCTTATTTTTGGTTTAATTTGGTTTACTTTAGTTATTTGATTCATTCAATTATTTTGTTTTGCTGTACTTTTCATGCCAACTTGCCATGGCCCCCCTAGCACCCCTATTTTTTTGTGAAAATTAAAATTTTGTTTTTTTACTGTATTTGATTAATGTCATTGTATAAAAAGAGGTTTAAATAAATACACATCTTACAGACATACATGATTTGTATAAATTTTATGTCTGTGGTAAGAGGACTTGAAATTACTCGAAACTAAAATGGTAGGACTTTGGACTCGACTTGAGACTTGTTGGCTTTGACTTTTGACTCGACTTGGGACTTGCCTCATCTTTGACTCGACTTGGGACTCGAGGGCAAAGACTTGAGACTTACTTGTGACTTGCATAACAATGACTTTGTCCCACCTCTGTTTATTAGTATAGCGTTTACTAAGTTTGGTATTTTAATGGCACTGTCTTTTTCTTTATGGGAGGAAAACACGTGTAATTAAATGTGTTGCGTTCATATTCTGGGCTCATCTGGTTTTCTTTCCGTATTATTTTGGTGTCAGTGCGGCACAGTGCAAGAGTTCAGACCCTTTAAGCAATTAAAAGCAAATTTTTAAGTTTAAGTTATTAGCAAGCAGCATTATTTAGAAAAACTGCTTGACACCACTAACCATGACTCGGTAGACGAAAATATTATTATTTTTACAATAATAAGCATCAGAACTGTATTAAAAGTGTAGTGCAAGTATGACTGAGCTCTCGCAGTTTATAGGTTTGTATTTCAGCCGCAGCAGAATTTTTCATATGCTTCTAACGATTTAAAGGGTCTTGCATTGTGTAGGCACTGATACCATATAAATCAGGTAATTGACGATGTCAGGTTTGACAGGTAGTGGTGCTTCTGGGTCTTTCGTAGATCGCAGGGGTCGATGGTGTTAATGTCAAGCATTTTCTCTAAATTACGCTGCTTTGGCAGTGTTATGTAGTCTCTCCCGGTAGATCCCTTTCCTTTCACTTTCTCCTCCTCCATTTCTTCCCATAAAACTGCACTGTATCGCAAAATTTATTTATTAAATTAATCTGCTCTCTCTCTGTTGCGCTTTATCTCGGGTTCACTGAAGAAGTTACCATAGCAATGGATAGCGTATCCTGCTAATATGGCGGCGCCTTCCCGAAATGCAACGCGGAGTGAAAACATTGTGACGTAACTCCTCATTCTCTATTGCAGGCTGATCCTTCAGATTCTTACAACCATATAAAACATTTTATATAAAGGCCATGAAGTAGACTTTTTAATAATTCATCAACTTGAGTTCATTAGCAATCGCTTGTCATAAAGCTGCGCTTTTCGTTGATTGAGAATCACTTTGAAGCAAAAAAACTCTAGTCTACAACCTCCAATACCCAGAAGTCTTGTGAACACAGATTTAATATATAATTTTTTGGCCTTATTTCAGTGACTTAAGTTTTTTTTGTTTTTTTAATAACCACGCATAAATGTTATTCCTTCAAAAACACAAACATGTACATACATGTATACATGTTCCTCACATATTATTGTAGCCTAGTTTATGCTGAATAAAGTGTAATGACACTTTTTCCATTAATATGTTTATGAACAACTGAAAAAAGCACAAATGTCAGGGCATGTCAAAACTTCTCCATGGCCCCAAAAATCCTCAGACCCCAGAGGGTTAATAGCAGAGGAGAACGGTAGCAGATTGAGTCGCAGTTATAATTCAACAAAGAAAAAAATCTCTCATCAGGATGAAATGCATCTCTCCAGATGCACGCACATTTGAAATGGAGTTCCCACGTTTCTCACCTCTGTCTTTATACCAAAGAAATTTTTTTTTTTAGGTTTGCTTATTTGCTTATCCATGTTTTATTAAAACATGACAAGTTAGGCTCAGGCTATTCATTATGAATTGTCTCCATCATAAACATGAATCTGGTAATCCCACATGCTATGTCAAGCAGCAGACCATAAATAATGTAATTAAATTCAATAAACACGCCTGCTTCTGTAAGCCAGTGGCTTAGAACTAACAACTGGGTAAGTTAATGGCCAAAAGCTCCATAGCTCTATTCTCTAGAAAATATAACACACTGATTAGTTCTCCACACATACATCCTGGTCACATCCTGAGAGACTAAACAGCCCAGGCATAATATGCAAAACGGCTGTCCATTTGCATAAGGTAATTTTTCCGGTAAGAAGGGTGCAGTCAAGAGCAAACAATCATCGCCCACACGTGTTGACAGATTACAGCTTTAACTAATGCAAATGTGGGCTGAAAACTTGAGAAAACATGGTCACTTCCTGGACTGCACTACTAATTCATCACTTCAGCACAGAGAATAGGTGGACAGAAAGAAATGATCATTGGCTTGATGAATTGAACTTCAACACGTTAGAACACATCAGATAAAATGGTGAAAGGATCTCAGATAAAATTATCTCAGATAAAATGGTGATCTCTAGCAGGTGTGTTTACCCCAATGATGCTCAGGTCTTTTAGGTAGTCCATCCTGGGCTGTGCCTGCGGCACACATCCTGCTACAACCACCTTCTTATTCTGCTCCTGAGCTTTCCTGAAGTAAAACACAAAAACAAACATCACAATCAACATTAGTTTGATTACATGCACATATTACTCCAGGGCTGTGTCCAAAATGCCCCCTATATCCTTAAATAGGGCACTATTTGAGGGGACAACCATTTGTAGTGGTGTCCGAAACCATATTGGACGTTATCGAGCGCACTCATTCAATCCTATAATGCACCACAATAGGGGTGCCCCTGAATAGTAGATGATTCAAAGATAGGAGCCTGATTCGACTACCAATCTCACAGTCGAATCTCCGCAAAGGTGTTATGAGACGAGATATGGGGGTCCTCAATATCTGATTTTACATAGACGTACCGGATAATGCTTTAAATAAAAATGTGAAAAGAAAGAAGATTTTAATAAATATTTTTAATGTGCGTGAATAAATCCAACCACCCCTTTGAGTTAAGTTTCACTTCAATGATTCGTGACCGATAGAGGGCATCTTGGCAGCAGGGATTAAATCTTTAACAATGTCTGGGATAAGAGAATCCAAAGTGTAGCCTAGAACTGGATGCACTTTGAAATGGTAAAAGATTATCCAAAAAAATGGAAAATGCAAGTTGTGCCAACAGCTCATGTCCTACCACTCGACAACGACAAACACTGTGGCACACTTCTGCCAGCCAACGTTAACAAGCTGACTAGCGTTCTATTTGAAAAGACTCAAACGGACACAGGCAGACCGCGTGAAAGACAGTTAAGATACAAGTGATTTCAAAACATTTCAGCTGGTTCTAATTTGATTTTTGGATGCTGTGACTGTTTAGCTAAGAAGACTGCCACTCCAGTTTAGTTTTTTTTTGTCTCTGCAGTTAAAAAGACAAAGCTGACAATCCTGGCTATACTTTCATTATTTTAATAATTTATTTCATTTTAATTTGTTTACTGATCACTCTGGGTATCTTATTTAACTATTTGTGGCTTGTGTTGTGAATATAGCTATGTTCCCCTGCACTTTAGGCATTTTGCACTCGTGACTTGATTGACTTTTTTATTATTATTATGTCTATTTATTAGTAAAGTATATTCTCTTCTAATTCAATTTTGTAAATTAATTTTTGATTGTTTTTTTTTTTTTTTTGTTTATTGATCCAAAAGGTTTTTATTCATTTTCTTCTACTATATTTCTGTGGTGTTCTGTACATTGTGGCTGTAAATCATTTTCAGTTTCGTCTATCACTTGACAGGCAGTTTGGTCGCTTTATTAGAAAGTTGTTTCTTTGTGCTGTGTTTGAAAGAAAATAAAAGTTGTCTTAAGGTGCGGGTATAGGCCTTACTTCATTTTCCGCGTCCCTCTCCATCTCGTGCACAGTGCACCAGCCTTTTAAAGTAGCCTATACTCCTTTGGCCTTGAGTTCGGAAAGAGTTTGTGCACATTATCTAGTGGACTGCTGTTTTTCATGTTCATTCATGTTTCTCAAAAAAACATGAATGAACATGAAAAGGAATGTTGTTTCAAACACAGAAACACATCAGTACACACCATTTTTCAAGTTCAAGTCCACCGAGGTTAATCTAACTCCTGACTGCTTTGTCGGACAAAATGGCAGATTCGGCATTATGATTGGTTAGATTGCTTGTCAATCAAACTCCCGGCAAAGGGTCAATTGGATTGAGATCTGGGGATTTTGAAGGCTAAATCAACACCTTAAACCCGTTGTTGTGCTCCTAAAACCATTCCTGAACAATTTTTGCTTGGAAGGTGTCAAAGTAATATCCACAAGGATTGCAGGACCCAAGGTTTCCCAGCAGAACACTGCCCAAAGTATCACACTGCCTCCGCTGGCTTGCCTTCTTCCCATAGTGCATCATGGTGCCATGTGTTCTCCAGGTAAGCGATGCACAGCACCTGGCTATCCATGTGATGTAAAAGAAAACATGATTCATCAGACCAGGCCACCTTCTTCCATTGCTCCGTGGTCCAGTTCTGATGCTCACGTGAACAGGGGTCAGCATGGGCACCCTGACCGGTCTGCGGGTATGAACCCCATGCGCAAACTGCAATGCAATGTGTATTCTGACACCTTTCTATCAGAACTAGCGTTAACTTCTTGAGCAATCTAAGTTACAGTAGCTCGTCTGTTGGATCTGACCACACGGGCCAGCCTTCGCTCCCCATGTGCATCAATGAGCCTTGGTCGCCCATGACCCTGTTGCTGGTTCACAACTGTTCCTTCCTTGGACCACTTTGTCCCTTGTCAAACTCGCTTATTTTTCCTGCTTCTACCACATCAACTTTGAGGACAAAATCTTCACTTGCTGCCTAATATATCCCACCCACTAACAGTGTTATTCACTTCACCTGTCAGTGGTCATAATGTTATGCCTGAGCGGTGTATACTACATAAAGTAGCAATACTGATTTTGTCTTTTCATCCACTGGAGACACAAACTACAGACGAATCGTCATCACGCAGAAATTGGGTAGTACAGCTCAAGAGCAGCCAACCCAAAACGCATCCATATCGGACAACAGCACAAGACAGTGAAGCTTACAGCAAGTTACACCTGTCAAACTGTACACAGTGAGAGAGTAGCAAGTGTAAAGACAGTGAGCAACCAGAAGTGAGCTCATGGGAAGTGACAGTGACGATGCGCCTCTGAGAAGTGCTGGTAGAGAGACAGGAAGCTCAGCTGGAGAGATGCACAAATAAATGTTTTGGGCTAAAGGCTCAGAAAATCAACAGAAATCCAGAGGTCATGATCAGAAGAAAGTATCTGTTTTGATGTCAGAGGTGGAGGTGTCTCACAAGAAACAACTGACCAAGCACATTTATGAAGACCAAAATCCTCAGTGTTTTGTGATGTGTTGATATTCAGCAGAAATGGCAGCTGCTATCAGAGGACTGTGGTGCACTTATAATATTTGTTTTTAGCATGTAAAAATGCATTCCAGTTTTTTCTTTCCCAGATATTCCAAACGAGCACCATTTAGTTCACACAACAACCAGGAACCAATATAATGTGGGTGCTACCTGTGCTAACTGTGAGCGTTTTCCTATGAAAACGCTCCGTTCTCGTTTGGCCCTCTTCTCGAGGGGAGAGGTGCCACCACCACTGCCTGGTGGTTCTGGCCACCTGAGGCTCAGCGGCGATTGTAATCATGGGACTCGCAGGTGGAGCTCGCTGAAGAATTTGAGAGGGGTGTCAATCTTTCTCAAGCTGAAGCGACTGACGAGGACGCGCTTCTGGCGGATGATGTCGATGTTTTATTTTTAACATCCTCGGACTCAGGAGTGAGTGCTCTCTTGGTCCAAAGCCCCGGAGAACAGAGGATGGCCGAGGCGGGAGAAGCAGGCGAGGCCGAGGCGGGAGAAGCAGGCGAGGCCGAGGCGGGAGAAGCAGGCGAGCCCGCGGCTCCCGCTCGGCCTCCCTGCGCTGCGTTTTCGGAGTTGCTGAAGGTTTTGGAACCTGCCATCCAAAGTGTTGAAGGTGACGTCACGTTTGAATGGCAGGGCTTACGCCACTGCAGGTAAGGCTGGTGCAGCATTGCACACGATGACGGTGCTTCTGGCGTACCAGGCTGATCTGCTTATGGATCTTGATCAGGGAGGCGAAGACGTGCACCCCGGCGTTTAGATCTTGCATCCCGCTCAGATCCAGCTCTGGGCCCAGACAGCCGGGAGATCCCGGGCCGTCTCGAGCCGAGGCTCAGAGGCAGGCCTAGAGGGAAAGTGTCGCCGCTCGTGCGCCGCCTCCTCCTCGGAATAAGTCGCAGATGCTAGAAGGAAGAATCAAGATTTGAGGGAGGTGATCGAGGAGTGGCGCCAGCAGCGCCAGTAATCGATCTCCGCTCTCGCGAGGGCTTTTTCTCGCCCTCGCTCTTCCTACGCCTCCCGGTAGCATTTGTGACATCTATATGCTGCGGGCTTTACAGTCGGGCTGATGTTGTGGTCCTATGATGGATATATTCCTGACGGCCCGCCGCCTGGCTTGATAGTGAAAGTGCTTTTGGGCTTTGGGACTTTGGTTTTTCCCCTCCGTGTGACGAATCGGGGAGGAATCTGCGTTCTACGAGCCGCAGGAGGTAAGCCAGGTCCATTTTTCATTCTCAATATAGACCTTGCTTTTCCTGTATAGCTTCCCGTGCATATAGTTGTCATCTGTTCATGTTTTTTAGGGGTTATTTGGGCAAATAACTATGTTAGGCTGACTGTTACAGGCAGGCCCTTTATGGCCGCTTTGTTGTTTAGCGTTGGTGTAGTTTCTCGGCTGATAATGTGTGTAGCTAGAACTAGCTTTCGCTATTGTCAGTTATGTGTTGGCCGGTTTTTCGGCCACCTAATGCTGTCGCTCGCGCTGCTTTCTCTGTGTGTTTGGGAATTTGTAGCCCGAGTGTAGCGTGGTCTACATACAGTCCTTAGCTAGCGGCTAGGCTAGAACTAGGTTAGGTGTATGTTTGTTTACATCTCCCTGTTATGACTATCCCCCTGCAGTTGTATAGTTCCTAGTTCTGGCCTCCTGAGGAAGTTGCTGGCCGTTTTTTTCCCATATTTCCCCTTCATATGCTGGAATGTGTATGCCTAGGCTCAGGTTGTGTAGCTAGTTCCATTAAAATTATCATTTTAGGTTATACTGGCCCTTCCTTTAAGCTAGGGCCCTGTCATGACCACGGGCTGGTGCCACATGGTTCTTTAAGTAGCAGGCCTTTCCAGGCCTCTCATAGCTTCCTGTTGGCCCAGCTATGCTGGTCGTGTGCGGGCATCATTCCATGATGAGTCATACGTTACTCTGTTGTTGCCAGATGTTTATGGAAGTCGTTGGCCCCCGTTGAGGCCTCCTTTCATGTCTTACCTAGCATGTTGGCACAGCTTGTATGGGTTTCAGTATGTCTCACCCCCCTTGGGTGTTGTATAAATGCACTAGCTATCGCCGCGCGCTTTTTAGGTTACAGGGCACTTTTAGGCCTTCCTTTGCTAGCATGTCGGAGTTTAGCTTGGTACTCCTCTCACTGAGAGTAAAAAAAAAAAAAAAAATCGTGTAAAGTGTGCGTTTATTCCCTTTAGCTCTAGTCGAGCTAAAATATTTTCTGTCTATCTAACAGGTTCTATTTTTGCTCCTAGAACTTTAGTGGCCGCTGGCTGATGTGTGTGACGGGTAGGCCATAAAGGCCTCCTGTGGAGCATGCTGACCTTTGACAAACAAAAAGGGATGGTTTCGCCGGCTGGCCGGGTCTCAGGTTGACTATTACCTCCTGTGTAGTCAGTCTGTTTAGCTTGAACCCTGATAACACTGCCACGAGCTAATGCCACGTGCCTACTGGGATTATAGGCCCACGGGGCCTTTCCTTAGCGCAAGATGGCGTATGTTGTACTCCTCTTGCTTAAAGAGTAGAAGGTACTTCACCGAGCGCACTGCTCGTTGGTTTGTGTTGGACAGGCTGTCTCGTGGGCACTTGCAGTTGTTATGTCTTGGTGTTTGCTCCACCTTGATACACAATAGGGTGTGGCCCTACAGGCCATCCTGGGCTATCGCCGTCTGCATTCAGTTCTAGTTCTCTGGTGAACTCTGGTTATGTTGTAGGCCCTTTTCCCGGCCTCCATGACTATGTGCCCGCCTTACAGTCTGTCTGTTAGGTTGAGCTTTGTACTTCCCCTCGGGGTTAACTGCGTAATTGTGCTTAGCTCCCTAAGCTGGTATGGTTGTAGACTTCTATGAAGTCTCCCGTTAGACCGGCCCCCAGGCTGGTTTGTGCTCCCCTGGGTCAGGGGTTTTTAGCGCACAGCCTCCTCAGCACCTTGTTAACGGCTGAGTAGATCCTTGGATGAGTGGTTGTACTCCCCTCATACGAGGGTCCAGAGCGTTAAACCGAGTTCCGCTCTTCAGGATGCCCATCTCTGCGTGTGGGTTTGAGTTGCTTACTGCCTTTTCGCAGTCGCTCTTTCCTGCTCTCCTCTCTGGAGTTTGCGCTTGGAGATTCTGTATATCAGACAAGGTTGGCTAGGCCAGATTTAGCTTTGCTGGATCTGGCTAGGCCTCCTTGGTGGCAGCGGGATGGATTTCCCCCCCCCGAGAGACTGGCCGAGGTTCCTTTGGTTCCTTGGCCACATTCCCTTAAAGGGACCACCCCCTCTCGGGCTGTTGGTTACAGATGCTCGAGCAGCCTTGGTAGGCTTTTAGGCTCAGCTTGGGCTGTTGGCCGTAGGGAATGCTGTCACTGACAGCCTTGGAGTTCTGCCCCCGGTTTTTCCCTGGAACTGCCGGATGTGTGTCCAGACATTTGGACTGGCATTCTCCTCTAGCATGGCGGCGTGGGTATATCGTTCCCCATAGCGCAGTCAGCGCAGAGTGGAGTTCCCTTTTGAAAGGAAACGTCTCAGGTTACGTATGTAACCATGGTTCCCTGAGAACAGGGAACGAGACTCTGTGCTTTCATGCCATGCTGCGGGATGCCTGCTAAAGTCGCTCAAAGACAAGAAGATGTCGGCTGTTTCCCCAGGCGCTCCCTTTATACATCACGGTTCGCGCCGTTTGACGTGATAGGCTGTCACCGGCCAATAGGATTGGAGTGTGGTGATTTTTGGCATTTCGAGCACGGGTCACGGAGGACGTTCCCCATAGCGCAGTCAGCGCAGAGTCTCGTTCCCTGTTCTCAGGGAACCATTGTTACATACGTAACCTGAGACGATTTGTAGTTTGTTCATCAACCATAAATTGAGAAGTAAACTGAAGACTCCTTGAAAGAGTAAAAGGATATTTTAATTTGAAGTAATGGTTCATAGTATTGCATGGTTTACTGGTACTAAAGTAGTATCGGGAGTAGTAAATGGTAGTAACACTTTTTAAACTGCTGTATCATCATTACAGTAGTACCATAAGTAATGTATGTGCAGCAGTTTAAAATGTTTATTTTAAATGTTAATTTGAACACATATCTGCAAAAAACATTACAAGAGACTGAAAAGTTTAAAAATTAGCACCTCAAACATAACTATTCAACATTATTTATATAAGAATGTATTCACACACAGTTGTCCTTTGCTCATTTGAACAAATCTAATGTTTAGTTTCTAGAACCATCTTTGCAATGACAAATGCAATTTCATTCAACTCTAATCACAGTCGGAAATTTTATGGGGGCAAAAAACGATCCATTATGAGCAGGGTTGAGCAAAAATAAATTAAAATGTATTTTAAAATAAAATACCAAATACCCTAATTGTAAGTGTATCAAAATGAAATACAAATTACAGCAGCCACACCATGTATCAAAATAAACTACTGTATTTTTGTATTTTAAAAATACTTTAAAAAAACACTTTAAATAGCATGAAATTTCATTGCAAACCTTCCATCAATTGGCCTATTCTATCCCTTCACCATTACACTGACTCAGTTAAGTAATCAATGTTTGATAGCTTTTCTCCCCCTAAATCATGCAATAAATCTGACATATGCAAACCAGTTAAAGACACAATACCAAAAACCCCTAGAACAATATATTCTGTTGACTTGTGTACTTACATGATCCCAAATGTTTCCAAGAATGTTTAAATCCAAAGAAATAAGCAATTTTAACCAGGACACGGGCTGTGCCCGTGCGTCGCCTATCAATGACATCATACCAGCATTACCCTCGGATTCTGGTTTTATTTTGTAGAAACCACAGAAACACCAAAGACGCATTATATTCCTCATCTGTCTAATAAAATATATTATATGTAATATATTATATGTTTTATCAGACAGATGAGGAACTGTTTGGATTCATTCATCGACAGAAAACTAAGCATGCTATATAGCTTCCCGTTTTCTTGATTTACCATGAGTACCATGTTTTACCATGACTAATATCGATCTAGCTTACTGCAGTGTGCAACAAGTGTCTCATAGAAGCCGGCGAGCAAATGCAGAGTAGCATTATAACAACTGTCAACTCTAATGTATCTAATATGATAAACAGCGCTGCGTTACCCCACATACGCTAGACCGAAAAAACGCGGAAGCGGCAACTGTGGCATAATAAAAGTTCTGCTGCTCTCGAGACGTGTCACGTTCGTCTCTCATTAGCAATCACTCCAGCAGTCTTGTTCAACTTCAACATCACTCAGCCCAGCTCTGATTCATACTACAGTAACATTAAAGGATTAGTCCACTTTCAAATAAAATTTTCCTGATAATTTACTCAATTTAAAAGACTGGGGCTGCGCCCGTTCCGTAAGATGAATAGGGAAGGCATAGGACATACAATGCTTTTTGAAGAATACAGATGGCGGAATGGCGAAGCACTTGCCAGGCGATCATTTGTGTTTATAAATCATATACATTTGTTTTTTTTTGTTTTTTAAGAAAATAGCCGATCATTTTGCTAGATAAGACCCTTATTCCTTGTCTGGTATCATTAAAAGCCCTTTGAAGCTGCACTGAAACTGTAATTTTGACCTTCAACCGTTTGGAGTCCACTGAGGTCCACTATAAGGAGAATAATCCTGGAATGTTTTCATCAAAAACCTTTAATTCTTTTCGACTGAAGAAAGGAGGACATAGACATCTTGGATGACATGGGGGTGAGTAAATTATCAGGACATTTTAATTTGAAAGTGGACTAATCCTTTAATACTCTCATACATAAACATGATGTCTGACCGAGTCCCGTCCTGATTCTTTTCCACTGGCTGTAGACGTAAAGACAACACATCCCATGATTCCACAAAATAAAGGATAAGGGACTGAGTAATCGACCTCTAGTGGTGAAAATTTACATATTGTGGCTTTAACAGATCAAATATTCACATATCCCTGTGAGCTCCCAGATGATGGTTAGTTTTAAAGTAACTAACAGTTTAATGTTTAACAGTTTGTGGATGACTCATAATTGTATCCTAATTTAGTTACTTGATGTTTGGTAAAGAAGGACCTACTTTGCATCAGCAACACTGACTCAATGACAAACAAGTCATTCATATGAAGACAACTGATGGCATCTGTATTCACAGCAACTAGTTTCTAACTAATTAATCATTTGATTGTTAATCATAAATATAGGGGGCTGCTGCTCGGTATAATAGTTTAAGAACATTATGTAAATTGGTAAACCGTTTAGCTTAAGCTACTAAAATGAACACCAAACCTAACATATGAACTCAAGTCTGGGCAAACTACTGAGTAAGCACCAATCAGAGGCCACATTTTTATGACGTCATCATGTAGACTTCTTACAAAGTATTTTACAATATTTTAAAACTACACAAAAATACAAAATACTAAAGCATTTTGATACAAAATACACAGCCATGTTCATCAACCCTCAAATACAAAATTACAATTACTATTTTGCATTTGAAATACATGTATCATAAATATTGCCCATCCCTGATTATGAGTTATTTTTAAACTGAGCAAGAGTGCTGTTTTTCTGAAAATTTGCACAATAGCCAAAGTGATTGATTTTTATACAAAAGCTCAAACAAAAAGTTCATATAAACTTATATATTGGACATTGTTTTAGCTCTATTTTACCAATAAAAAATAGTTTTAAAGCAGAATTATTGAGCTTCAAGCAACACACAGTGGTGTATCTTTCTGGAAATAATTTAGGTTTTGAATGATTTGGACATTTCAATTCAATGAGCCATTCATAAAAACAGTCACTTGTTTTGTTCCTGAATGAATCAGCCGTTTTGAACGAATCGGTTGAATTAATGATTCAGTAAATAAATCAAAGACTTGCCACCACCTACTGGTGGTTTTAGTTTCCAATTCAAAAGTAGGTATACTATTTCATTTGTTCCAACATTTCTTATTTCTAAATTCATAATTTTATTTTAAAATAATATCAAAACCTTATTTATGTATTAATACCACCTCTGAGCAGCATGAAACTGTCAGTGTAAATACATCTGTGTGACACTTGCAGCTTCTATGTTACTTCTGCAGTTCGATTTTTTTTTTTTTTTTTTTTTTATGTTTAACTAACCAACTTAAAAACTCAACTACAATATGATCCAAGTGACATTCTCTTCTACTCCCAAGTACACCACACCTGAAGTGATCACCATGGTGTAAATGTAAAACAAATGACTTATTTGTTAAATATCTTTGCAGAAAATATGCATAAAATATGAAGGCAAATGTTTTACAAACTTATCTTAAACATATCCTATATACCTAGAAATAATATAAAATAATAAAAAAATAAAATAAAAATGCTAAATATTTCTTAACCAAAAGGTAATAGCAATAAATAACACCAGTAATAGGCTATTATTAACAGCAAATGCTTTGTAAAAACAAAAAATAACAGAACCTTTCATCACTAGCCACTTAGACTAGTGATGTGTTCCACTTTCAAAGAGCGTCACACTAGAGTGGTTAATCAGGCATGCCATCATGTGGTCGGATCGTTTTCTTCTCTTAACAGTTATTATTGCTGTATTGTTAACATATCTAATTGTAATGTCTGCTAACATTTTGATTTAAAATAGCGATTTAAAAAAAAAAAAAAAAATCGAGGCAAAACATTAAATTTGAATTCATCGAAAAAAATTGCCCAGCCTTACTGTACAGTATTGTGATACTTGAGCTGGTATAGTATCATAAGATATGTTTGTGGTATAGTGACAAACATTGTCCTTAGCAACAGTCCCATTGTTTATCGGGTTCAATATGGAAGCTGCACGAAACAAACTCACGCTCGTATGGCTGTGTTCGAGTCAATCACGTTTCTCCAGAATGTATGGAGCCCTGCAGAACTGAACGGGTTTCAGGAGATCTCCACCGGATATCTCTGGACATCCACTGGAGCACAGGTCACTGGAGTATGCTTACGCTCAGAGTAGATCTACAGCTCTGATGTGGCAAAAATGGCCCAGACCACTGCTGTGACAGGCCTGTCCCTTCCGGTGTCACGACAACAGCTCAGACTGAGACTGAGCCCAAGGCTGTTGGGAAGCTCATGCACTCAGCAGACACTGCTAGTTGAGCTAGACAGGAAGGTGTCAGTGGTTAAAATAAAACTGTTTCACATCTCCATTTATGTTAAAAGTGTAAGCTATCATAAAAAAAAAAAAATAAATAAATAAATAAATAAAATAAAAAACATTTGTGAATGACTTAATCACACAAGAAAGCATGTTGAAGTGCTGAATATCAGCAAGGCTGAGACTGGGCCGTAGCGATTTTTGCAGGTTGCGCAAAACAAAACAAAAAAACATGAAAGTGAGTGGTATTTACACCCACTCGAACGATTTGTTTGCTAAACTAAAGAAGTCATTCAGCATCGTCGAGAGGTTAAAAGGAATTGGATTGAGGGTCGTGCTTGCCGTTGCTTCTCTATCATCATCGTGTTATACCCCCAATAGAGAGCAAGGTGGATAAGCCAGTCTGTGATTGGTTTGCGCAAAAGTGTAACAGAAGCAGCTGAAATTAATGTACTTTCCAGACTGAGTTGCCGGGCGAAATTAAATCGCTGGCAGATCAGGCTGGGTTTACCCAGTTTATGCGATTTCCGCATATAAGCAAAATGTTCATATTTAGAAACTAAAATTTTGCAAACATTATTTCCAGTAATACAGTGCTGTTGGACAGTTGTCATAACTTTTGGAATGCAGATGCAAGTACTAGAAGTGTTCGATAGAAAAATGCAAAAAAATAAAATAAAATAAACAACAATGTAAGACACAGAACTGAAGCTCATAACACTGATGACATCTGACTGGACTTCAGTAGCAAGAGAGAAAGACAAAGAAAAAAAGTGCATTTAATGACTGAACAGCAGCTGTCTAAAAAGAGAAGCTGTTCCTTAGATGGCAGCAGGAACATATACTGTACCAGTCTGTAACGCAAATTAATTATGCAAGACCAGGGCTGAAAAACAGGTCTTTCAAATTTCTCTCAGATAAAAACAACAAGAACAGACATGAAATATTCAGGTGATGCATCAGTCCTCAAGCAACTGTGCAAAAAGTGCTGTTCAGAACAGCAAGCGCTATGTGTCCTTGACTAAGAAACGTAAGCGTGTTTGGGACTATTTGTTCCGTAAAGGACCAGATGCTGCTAGACAGACAGGTTCACACATCCATACCAATGAGTCACAGATCAAGCTGTAAAAACACACAAGTGTGAGATGGTTGGGTGACTCAGTTCTCTTATGAAGGATTGTGTTATGTACTGAAACACACTAATGACAAAAACAGCCATACATGCTGCAAGAAAAACTGCTACTGAGATTTAGGCAAAACTGAGACACTTTCACTTTTAACAAGCACAAACTGAAACTCTTGCAGCATTAGCAGTTATAAACAGATGGCAATCTTAACCAGGTTTGCCCAAACAGAAACTGTTCGACAGCAGCATGATTGTACTACTGCTCATTAAACATTCACACCATACATGTGTTTATTATTACATACATTCTTTATATACGGATATGACAAGACATGCATGGGCGAGTGATGTATGTAGGCAATTTCCTGCTAAGTCGTAGCAAAGGTAAGAAGAATTTAAGAATGGAAGGATCAGTTTGTTGTCAATGAGCGAGATGGGCAGCCTTTGTTTGCTCTGTAGTAAAGTAATTATGCAAAACCTACAGTGTCAAAATACGTGAATTTGATGTGCTTGTTTAATGTACTTGTATTTTAAATCTATAAAAATAACCACATCGGTGCACCCATGGCTGCTGGCGGATGCTGTGCGAAAGATATCATCAGAGATTGTAAAAACAACATTACAAAATGTTGTTTGTAAAAAGAGTTGAGCCTCCAAAATAACAGCAGAGAATTGTTGCGTGTCAATTGGCTTTCGCCCGTTTGTAATCTTCCTATGAAGAGACTGTCAAATCAACGCACTGCTACATTTCTCACTGTGATTGTGCATTGTTATAGAATATATCAAAAATCATCTCCTAGACATATACTGTCCTGCCTGACACGCAAACCCTAGCATCATTTGTTGTTTCTGGCTATTTGGAAAAAAAAAATGTTCAACCTCTTTTAATCCTGTAGTGATCTACCTGGCAGTAGGAGTAAAATCTTTGCGTGGCAGGTGGAGCTGCCGCTCGACCCGTCACTGCTAGGGGCAGCTGCCGCTCGACCTGCCACGGATATACGTGCCCGCCTCGTGATCTTACACAATATGTAAAAGCAGCGCATATCCCCTGTATCTAGCAGAATTGCTCTATTTGTCATCTTAACTTATATTTTATTTGCTTTTTGTCCATAATGGAGCACATCTCAAGGCTCATACTAGTGTCGTGCCTGCCTCAAGATCTCTCACTGCTTATAGCTACCAGACACTCTGATTGATGCATGCAAGCTAACGGATAGATAAATAAGAGCAGGATTGCACTATTTGTCATCTAAACTTATATTTTATTCGCTCTTTTTGCCCATAATGGAGCGCGTCTCGTGGCTCCTACTAGCATTGCGCCTGCCACAGCTTAAGCGCCAGGTATACTTCGGCAGTCCGCATTCGTGCACCGTGTAGGGCTCGTGGCCGGCCACACACCCTGTCCGCTTGCAGCCCAAATTTCGAGACCGCGTGGACAGTCCACGTGCAACAGCACATGCGCAAGCAGTATAGAAGAATCCACTAGGTGGTAATACGCACAGTATTGAGCACAGAGTTCAGCCAGCGAAGAAGAGTGTGAAAAGACCGGTTTAAAAACAACACGCTTGATAAAAGAAAAAAACATGACAATGGATAGTGAACCTGACGAGCGTGGAGATTAGAAAGTACCCACATGTGTACAATTCATGTTTGAAAGAGTACAAAGACGTGTTTAGGGCGGCAAATTCATGGAGGGAGATAAGTAAAAATATGGGAAAAGATGCACTACTTTTCTTCTCAGATCATGTCCAGCGAATGTCCCGTTGATGACACGACTCAGTGTTGCCCTCCGATGTCTGGTAGAGCATCCATGGTGTAGTATACTTTGAAAGTTTAGCGGACATGACTGTGCGAGCGATGCGTCCAGGCCATAGCTGTCAACCCTCCCGTTTTTTCCGGGTTTCTCACATATTTTAGCTCTTTTCCCGCTGTCTTCCCTTTTTAGTATTTTCCCGTAAAATATCCCGTATTTTTACGCTCTGATTGTGTTAACTCAGAACACGCAACTATCTGTGTCTGTGAAGTGGCTTGCACTTGACCTCGGGCAATGCACGTATGCATGCGCCAAACGCGTCTTTCCGCGCTCATGGAGTTTCTTTCCTCCTCACTGGAAGAGGCAATATCACTTTCATTTCGCTTTCAGATCTCTCTTTTATAGATGCCATCAAAGCTTTTACCTTTCTAGATGTATTTACCGAAATCAAAACAGTCCATAAACTATAAATCCTCACGAAAACTTCAGTCAAGCCAGCTTGCGCATCAACCTGAGAGATCAGCCTTCAAATTTCTCGGTTTCTGAATGGGCGGTTTGGCTTGACTGACAAAAGCTAACGTTCGGGCATGATTATATACCATCGACCTGTCCTAAAACATTACCACGCTTTGATCGATGGTTTGGAGATCGCGTGTTTCTCCGTTCGAGAGCGCATTTCTGTCGATTTCTGTCTTTTCAAAACTGCGGGGGTCCTGACCTCCTGTCCCCCATGCCAACGTAATAATCGTGTAAAAAAAAATCCCTTATGTTGTGGATGGATTCCGGGAAATCTCCCTTATTTTCAGTGTTCAATGTTGACAGCTAATGGTCCAGGCGCGGAAAGTGAAGTATACCAGGGGCTTTAGCGTTGCGCCTGCCACAAGATCTCTGACTGTTTTACAGCTACCAGACACTCTGATTGACACATGAGCGCAAACAGATAGATAAATGAGAGCAGGATTGCACTATTTGTCATCTTAACTTATATTTTATTTGCTCTTTTTGTCCATAATGGAGTGCGTCTCGTGGCTCCTACTAGCGTCGCGCCTGCTACAAGATCTCTCACTGTTTTACAGCTGCCTGAATCTGATACACCGGGACAAAGTTGGTTTGACACTGGACATTCAATATTCGCAAATGTAGGGACCGTCTCAAAGTTACATACGACATTGGTATACACGTTTCTAACTTCAATAGAATTTGAAGAGAATGACTTAGTCATAAAACCAACTGTAAAGTGTTCATCTAAGTGTCACCTATAATGCAGTCCTTTTAGATTTTTTTTAATATTATTAGAGAGGCATCGATACTAAATTTCTCTACCGATAGCCGATTATTCAGAGTGATATCTGCCAATACCAATAATGATATTGATAGTTTGGGGGTTCTACCTTTTATACATTCTTTAAATTAATGATAATTTCAATATAATTAATAATTACATTTTAATACTGAACATCATTGATTAACAGGATATATTGACCCTGATTATCGGCTGTTTTTAAACTATCAACCGATATAAAATTTGCTTTTATGTGCCAATACCAATTATTGGCCGATATATCGGTGCATCTTGGGCTCATACACAAAATGTGTCATCATTTTGAAGCTCAATAGCATTTGAAGAAAATAGCATTATATATATATATATATATATATATATATATATATATATATATATATATATATATATATATATATATATATATATATATATATATATATATATATATTATGGAACTGTTAGATATGCTATATAGCTAAATAAATAAACATATACATACATATATATACATATACATATATATATTCTGTGATGCAAAGAGTCTGAATATAGGCTTTTAGTTTAAAAGCATGCACATTTGGAGAAATATTGGATTCTCATATGCTTGTCAATTTTCTATACAGAGGAGTTATATTTATTTAAAGGGCAGCTATTATGCAAAATTCACTTTTAAATGGTGGTTGACCATAAAACACCCCGCCGTCGGTGATCTGTCAACCATCCTCCATTGTTTCAGCGACAGCCGGTAATGTCTCCTAAGAAACATAAGTGTTCTGTTGTGGGATGTAATAATGAACATAGTAGTTTTCACTTACTTCTGACATCAGAGCCACTGAAAACGCAGTGGATGGATTTTATTTACGAAAGAAAGGCGCCACTCAAAATTCCAAAATATGTTTATGTTTGCGCAAATCATTTTTGACGGACTGTTTTGAGAATGAGGGTCAATTCAAAGCAGGTCTTGCTTCAAAGTTAATCCTCAAGTGTGGATCGTTGCCTACTGTTCGCGATCCAACGTCACCTCCAGAATAAGTAAGTGTATTTAATGTTTTTTGAGCAAATAGTCATTTCAGTCGATGTCAGCCAATTCAATAACAAATGCATCTAAAGTTGTTGTTGTCGTCGTAGAATGTCTATATAGTGTGTATCTAACGTACTTAGCAAACGTTATCACAGTATGTGTTTGTAGTTTCAAAAAATTGCGCGAACGTTATCACAGTGTGTGTGTGTGTGTGTGTGTGTGTGTGTGTGTGTTGCACATCCATAATTGCAAAGGGGACGCGATTAAAACTCTGTAAGTACATAAATGTATCAAATAACCATTCAGAGACGTCCTGCTCCATTCTCAATTGTGTTTCTTCTGCCGGAGTCTCTTCATCATCTGGGTCTGATTCCGGTTCAAACATGTACGGCTGAATGCCATACAAAACAGCGGGTCTCTCATTCTCAGCCATTCTGCTTCTACCGACTGTTTATTGCCATAGGTATGCAAGTTATGCCCTCATCCAAAGGCAGGGCGGGGATATGCAGCTCATTTATATTTAAGGTGGTACACACCAAAACAGCTCTTTTTAAAACAGGCCCCAAAAATGACATTTTCAAATGGTTATAATAAATTAACTGTGGGGTATTTTGTGCTGAAACTTCACAAATACATTCTGGGGACACCCAAGACCAATATTACATCTTCTAAAAAGGGGCATAATAGGTGCCCTTTAATATTCATTGTCATTACTATGAGCGCTGGTGTTTTCAATTCATACTTGAAGTCGGAAGGCACTCTCTGTGCATTTTTAGTCCACAAATTCATCTAAAAGAAGAAGAGGCTATTCCATGAATGGAGTTTCCAATTCATACTGCAGCCGGAGGGCGATAAAGAAAAAAAAAACTCATCTAAATTAATCTGTAGAAGAAAAGAAAACAGGAACTAACTGCATGTCTTCTAGAGCTCGTTAACCTTGACTTTTACATTCATATAAACACTTTTCAAGACAATAAATACACGATTGAGACGATGACTGCATGTATTGCCTCTGAATTTGCGTCTGAATAGCGCTGGCTCCGTGGGCGTGGCCGCATTAGCGGATAATGAGCTGAATCACGGACTTCTGACATGGCTCTCTTTTCATACAGATTACATAAACACAGAAGGTTTGTTTTCAATTTGACTTACATGATTTAAAACCTGACATCTTAACGTTTTTTTTAGACATAAGTGTAATTTTTCTGTGATTAGTATTCATTAAGTTACAGTTAATTTTCTGAGAACTATCAGATTGGACTTCGTTCAGAGGGAGAGGAGAAATCACGCATCATGTTAATGGATGTTAACTGACTACAAACCCAAAAGTCACATGGTACTGTAAGTAGTGTTCAATTCATTTAGTGTTGATACACTGTTTACTATTTGATGAAACTATCATAGTTAATGAAGCCAAAGTGCCACCTACAGGCCTATTATGTACATAATAATATATATATATATAAAAGCTTATGTGGCATTATGCAATTAGTCTTATGCTCATCAAGCCTACATTTATCGAATCAAAAACAGCAATATATTTTTAAAAAATATTATTGCATTTTAAAATGTTTTTCTATTTGAATATACTTTAAAATATAATTTATTTCTGTGATGCAAAGCTGAATTTTCAGCATCATTACTCCAGTCTTCAGTGTCACATGAGATCATTCAGCAATCCTTCTAATATGCTGATTAATTTTCAAATTTGGATAGTGGAAACGGTTGTGCTGCGTAATATTTTTTATAACATGCTGTGATCCTTTTTTCCAGGATTATTTGGTTTAAAAATGTTAAAAATAACAGCATTTATTCAAAATAGAATTTTTTACCCTTTTAATTACCTTTACACCACCTACTATGTGGCCTTTTTACCCTTAACTGATAATATTTTTTAAACCAATATCACAAGTAAATAAAAAACAGTTTACATGCCTTGGTATATATTGAGTATGGTGCCAATTTTATTGTTTCCACCAAACATTTACATATTCTTGAAGATTTCTTTAGGTCTTGTCTCAGACCCAACCTTATGTGAACTTGAACTTGTCTTAGACTCCAACCTCTCTGGTCTCGGTCTCGACCCGGACTCAACCCTCTCTGGTCTCAGTCTTGACTCTGACTCGAATGAGCTAGTCTCGACTACAACACTGACTTACATTAAGAGAGTTGCATGAAAAAAGCGGATGCATGTCAGATCCACATCATGTGCAGTCTTAAAGTGGCAGCAACCTAATATACCTGCTGCAGTCTGTCAATGTTAATCAAAGAACAAAAGAAAAAAAGAAAATCACTCACTGCTCTTGACTGAACAACATCTGTAGTTTTAATAAGGATTAATCTAAATGTAATATATGTATAATTTTAAAGCCTATAAAAAGTTAAAAATAATGGCTTTCAATTATACTGTAATACTGTAACAGCTAATACTGAGGGTGGAAAAATAAATTAATTTAATGGAGACAGTAGTGAAACTGATTTTTATTTATAGCAAAACATTAATTTAGAGTTTTGTTGTGGAAACTGCTCTAACAAATATGAACTGTACTGAAAATTTCCTACCAAATGAACTAATTCATCAGGAGAAACCTAGAGTTGATATGGTCAATCTGATTACTCAAGGTTTGCAAAAAGAACAAGATGAAATCAAGAAGGAACAAGAGGAGGAAGAGAAGAACCACCACGAGAGTGGAAGGAATGAAGATGGATCCGAAGGCCAAGGAAATGCTTAAATTGAGACAACAGCAAATAATTAATTTGAGATTGATCATGCTTATTAAACAATCATGTATGTTGAATACCTTTATGTGTGACTTGAAACAGATTACAAACGAGGTTGAGGCTTTGAATATTAAAGCTTCAGCTCCGGTTGAGTCTGAGTATTATAGTTAAAGGCCAAAGAGGTCAACATTTAGAATGGCCAATATGTATGTTTCTTCTACAGTTTCTTATTTTTCTTAGAAGTGATAAGCAGAGCTAACGACAGTGTATGCTTTAGTTGCAGAAAGGGGAAGTATTAAGAAGAACTAATGCAAGGCTAATGTATGTTTTTTACCACAAGTTAATCGAAATGTGTATTTTTAATACAAGCTATATGCCTCTTTGCAGAACTAGAATGTTTAATATGAAAGTCGTTGAGTTTAAGTTAGAAAATGTGTTAAAGGATTACTCCACTTTTAAATAAACTTTTGCTGATAATTTACTCACCCCTATGTCATCTAAGATGTCCATGTCTGTCTTTCTTCAGTCGAAAATAAATTAAGGTTTTTGATGTAAACATTCTAGGATTTTTCTCCATATCATTCATTTCAATGGGCACCAAACGGTTGAAGGTCCAAATGTAAGCTTCAGTGCAGCTTCAAAGGGCTTTAAACGACACCAGACGATGAATAAGGGTCTTATCTAGCGAAACGATTGGTCATAAAAAAAAAAAAAAAAAAGTTTAAGTTTTATAAGCACAAATGCTGGCCTAGCTCTTTTCTCCGATGCACGCTCGTGACGTCACGTAATACGCAATTACATTGAAAAGGTCACGGTTGACGTAGGCGGAAGTATCGAGTCAGTGTTTACATTAAAAATGTGCGGAAGGAGGATCGTATACACATATTCAAATGTCTTTGTGTCAGTTTATTGTTTAACCCTTTGAGTGGTACGTTCCCACATATGGGATGTTTAATTCTGTGCCCCTGGGCGTACGGTTTCACATATGGGATTTAGAATGTTCAGCTACGTCACATAACTGCTAGATTCAAACCAAACTGTGCTTTCGCGCTCTGGCTGCGAGACGGACGCGCGCTCTCTTGTCATCACAGCTATGCAGCGTTTTCAGCCACATAATGTTTCTTTTAAGGTTTCAGACATTTAAATACGCATAAGCACCATTAAACAATACATTTGGAGTTTATAAAATACACATTGATATCAGACGTCAGTGGAAGCATCAATAAACAGTGAATTAAAATATAATTTGCCGACATTTATTCATATCAGACACACATAATGGGTCTAAGTAACTATAAAGTTTACTCTCTTATTCTTCCAGTTCACCGGCTACTTACTTGCATATATTTCAGGAGAAACTGATGTATGCACCTGCTGTAAATCAGACTGACAGAACTCGTTGTGAAATGCAGTGCAAACTAAGATGGCGGCGCCCATCTCGCATTATAGATCAAGATAAAGATCAGTTATAAAGGTTTTTAAACGACAAAATGCACTCACACATATTTGAGAATCGCAATATCATATAGTTGAAGACATGTAAGCAAGTTTGCGAATATTTTAAGCAAAAAAGGAAAAACAAAATAATAGTGATCCATCTCTCATACAGTGTTATTGTGGCTACGTTCTAAACGTTCTAAAATAAGGGTCACTTTAAAGAAAAAAAACTCACTCTGGCGGTCAGTTAGAATATTTTAAACTATCCTGGGTGTTTTAATATTAGAAAGCCTAAAAGAAAATTTTTGTCAGGACAGAAATTTGTGACTTTTCATAGATTTCCTATACACAATCCTGAGCGAATGAAACTGTGGTTGCTACACCTACGTCAACCATGACCTTTTCAACGTAATTGCGTATTACGTGACGTCACGAACACGCATCGGAGAAAAGAGCAAAGCCAGCATTTGTGCTTATAAAACAAACTTTTTTTTTTTTTTTTTTTTTTTTTTTTAAATGACCGATCGTTTCGCTAGATAAGACCCTTATCCGTCGTCTGTTGTCGTTTAAAGCCCTTTGAAGCTGCACTGAAGCTGCCATTTGGACCTTCAACCGTTTGGTGCCCATTGAAATTAATGATATGGAGAAAAATCCTAGAATGTTTACATCAAAAACCTTAATTTCTTTTCGACTGAAGAAAGAAAGACATGGACATCTTGGATGACATGGGGGTGAGTAAATTATCAGCAAAAGTTTATTTAAAAGTGAACTAATCCTTTAAGACGTGCTGCACTGGTGTAACCCGTAGATGACCTCTGTATCTTGTACTCTAACAAACAAGGAAATGTTTTTAAGTCAGGAAGGAGGACGTGATTAGACTATATATTGGAAGTTGTACAACAAAAGATTGCCACACCCCGGTTGAAGACTTTACTCGCTTTTATGTTCTTTGTAATTTTTTATTTCTGTATCTTGTTATTAAACCGAAGCCATTGTATTTGATGATTCATAAACTTTTCTAAACAAGACTCAGAGTGAAATTACTTTTTACATAAGACTATTATCTGAACCTGCAATTATTTTACTCCATCGAGCCTCAAGAGCACCGGACCCTGACTGAGCTGGTGAGGACTCCACCTTGAAACCACTGATCTTCATACAATTCTCTCAATCCTTGGTAAGTCCAAATCTTTTCATGAAGTTAAGGATTGTAGAAATGTGTGTATGATTAGTTGGAGGTTGGGGGGGATAATAAATACAACAGTTTCAATGTGAAATTATTACAATAAAAAAAAATGCAATTAATTGTGAAAATTGCATAATGCACAATTAGTTACTTTAAAAAAAAAAATACATTGACAGCACTAGTAAAAACGTAAAAGCTGGTTTATTCACATGAACTGTAATGAGTACAGATGACAGACTAGGCTAACCTTGTTAGAAATTGACTCCTCCTGTAGAGCTGGACTTACACTCATAATACAATCCAACTACAAAGGGGGTGAACACTTTCAGATAGTCATTGATGCCCCGACTGTCATTAAGCTCAGAGGAGTGATAAACACACTGTCTTCCAAACTTCATATCAGAAAGACAAAGTTAACCATTTACAAGGTAGATTGTGAGATTTCCTATCAGCCCACACAATTTAGACCATGGAAACATGGAAGACGTTAATTTCCTTTTATGTATAAATCCACCTTCTGCCAATGATGTCTTCTGGACATCCATGGCCTTAGGTGAAGTTCCTACAAAAGAGGTGGCAGGATACTAGAGGTGCCCAATAATCCAGAGGCTTGTTCAAAATCCAACTCCTCTCACAAACGGCAGCTTTGACCAGGGTAATAAGTAAGGCTGAGCACTGTGCAGCCCTGTAAAACATTAAGTGGCCTGGCATAGCTGCCTCAGGAGCATGACAAATATCTGGCTTTGAGCCTTTATAGCTGCAAGACCACAAGTCGCCTCAAGAAAAGCTTCCATGACAAGAGGAGTGGAGTTTAGACAAAACTGCAGATACCATCTTCATTCCCATGTCTGTAGGAAAGATGAACCAATTGAAGACTTGTGTGGGTGAAATGGCAAAAACTTCAGAAGCAAACCTGCACACATCTCAAAGGATCATACCTCAGACCAGATCAAAACGTAGAAGTAAACTATTGAAAATGAGAAAAGTTTGCACTTTTTCCTGGTGGATTGCTTCTCAGCAGTGGGGATCAGAAAGATTTACTCCGGTGTTTGAAGAGAGGTGATTCCCCTCACATACCAATGGTTTCTGACTGCGGCCTCTCAGTCAGATGCTGCTTATTGTCTTGTCGACACAAGTGACACTTGTCAGCAGAAATCAAATCTCTGCTGCTGCCTTCCATTACTTGCCAGTTTCTTTTCTCCTTCACTCACCAAATCTTTTAGTCGGGGAGATTTACGGTGAAGCTTCAATCCATGAGACAGATTAATCTTGGCAGAATTGGCAGGGGTTTACCTGTAACAATTGACCAGGGTTGTAGATTGTTGTGCCAATGTTGTTGTATTCAAATAGCATTCATTTTCAGCAAGGCTCATCATTTCACATGGAAACGCAGAAATGGTACGTTAAGAAAGCTCACTCGGCTCTGTATGTTTATCAGGCTGAACATCATACTCCGCTGAACGCCATACTCTCTGGAGCAGAAATAAAACTGATTATGTTGGATCTAATTGTACATGATGTTAATACTACAGATTCTGATGTTACCACTACATATTCTGATGTCCTGAGCTCAGTTTGTGCTGAAATTAATGGCAACGAAAGTTTGGAACTCTTCAGCTATATAATCAGCAGAGCGTTGGCAACTTTTATGCACCATCTGCCTCTGCACTCTGTGATCCCACTATGTGACTTTATGTGGTCTTCTGCTTTGTGGCCGAGTTGCTGCTGATGCTTAAATGCTTCCATGTTCCAATAATACAAATTACAGTTGACCGGGAAATATTTAGCAGGGATGACATTTCACCCATTCTTCATGATTTGTTTTTTATTTTATTTATTTATTTTATTTTTTTTTTTTTTTCCCACAAATGTTTGACTGCATGTCTAGGTGCATCACATTTCAACTTAATTCTTTCAGTTTAGCCACATTTTCTACACTGCCATTAAAATTCATGTTAAAGGTTTGGCATGAAGTTCAAAGAAATTACCTTTCGTAGGTAACCCCAATATAAATTTAGCTCACAAAAAAGCTATCAGGCTCTTTGTGGAGCAACATTTGGTGGTGGTTAACGCTGACATATGTATAATAAAATGTGTCATATAAATTTTATTACCTGAACTGCACAGTAGTCACACATGACTGCATTAATTCCCCTACAAAATCTGAGAGCCTTAATCCTTATAAAAGCAAAATGTCACCCACTGACAACCGTCAATGTCACAGGGTTTGAAAAGCAGATCTCCATATTCATACTCACAGTAACTTCAATGAGGTTTTTGGAGTCACTTCAAATATTTACCATGGCAAACTTTCTAGTTCTAGAGTGACAAAAGTGCCTAACAGATGATAAGCCCCATCAAAACAACATAAACTATTAAATCTAATTCACATTTATGCATGCCACTATTGAAGCCGTGGAATCAAGACACAGGATGAGATTTAAAGCTCCATAATGCAACTTAAGGTGTCTAAAAGTCCTTTAAATAGAGGCTTGTATGAAGGAAAAAGTTGGGTTTAGTGCTGCTGAATCTTCAGAAAAAATTGTTTTCCATTTCAAAACTTTTAAACCAGCTCTCACACCAGCTCTTCATCACAATATCAGCTATGGTTTCTACTTGTATCAGTTTTATTCTAATCGTTGCCCATCACTACACTCTAAAAAAAAATGCTGGGTTGTTTCAACCCATGTTTAGATCAAATATGGATAAACTCAACCATTAGTTTAAATGTTTATATTAATTTTTTAAACTCAATGGTTGGGTTGGTCCATATTTAACCCTTTTTTTGTTTCTTTTTTTTTTTTAATTACATGCTGAAACACTGTGCGTGTTACAAATGCAGCTCATACTCTGACTGGCAGACTGAGATGACGGACAGGCTCGGCAGCAGTGGTTCATGTATGGAAAGAGACACATGTCATCTGCTATGACTGATGATCTGGACTGTGCAGGAGCAGTTCTGAGAAGAGACCAGAACAAAAGACAAAAGACATTCATCTCACAACATTCAGACAAAAGACATTCATCTTTCCCTCGATTGCAACCAGTCGTCCTGTCCCTGCAGCTGAAAAACACCCCCACAGCATGATGCTGCCACCACCATGCTTCACTGTTGGGACTGTATTGGACAGGTGATGAGCAGTGCCTGGTTTTCTCCACACATACCGCTTAGAATTAAAGCAAAAAAGTTCCATCTTGGTCTCATCAGACCAGAGAATCTTATTTCTCACCATCTTGGCAAACTCCATGCGGGCTTTCATGTGTCTTGCACTGAGGAGAGGCTGCCATAAAGCCCAGACTGGTGGAGTGCTGCAGTGATGGCTGACTTTCTACAACTTTCTCCCATCTCCCGACTGCATCTCTGGAGCTCAGACACAGTGATCTTTGGGTTCTTCTTTACCTCTCTCACCAAGGCTCTTCTCCCCCGATAGTTCAGTTTGGCCGGACGGCCAGCTCTAGGAAGGGTTCTGGTCATCCCAAACGTCTTCCATTAAAGGATTATGGAGGCCACTGTGCTCTTAGGAACCTTAACTGCAGCAGAAAGTTTTTTGTAACCTTGGCTAGATCTGTGCCTTGCCACAATACTGTCTCTGAGCTCTTCAGGCAGTTCCTTTGACCTCATGATTCTCATGTGCTCTGACATGCACTGTGAGCTGTAAGGTCTTATATAGACAGGTGTGTGGCTTTCCTAATCAAGTCCAATCAGTATAATCAAACACAGCTGGACTCAAATGAAGGTGTAGAACCATCTCAAGGATGATCAGAAGAAATGGACAGCACCTGAGTTAAATATATGAGTGTCACAGCAAAGGGTCTGAATACTTAGGACCATGTGATATTTCAGTTTTTCTTTTTTAATAAATCTGCAAAAATGTCAACAATTCTGTGTTTTCCTGTCAATATGGGGTGCTGTGTGTACATTAATGAGGAAAAAAAATAATTTAAATGATTTTAGCAAACGGCTGCAATATAACAACGAGTGAAAAATTTAAGGGGGTCTGAATACTTTCCGTACCCACGGTATAGGCCTGTAAAAGGTGTTGTGATCACATCTCATCTTAAAAGCAAATGGTCAGGAAAAATTATCAGATCAGGTGATCAGACCACTAAAGCTATGCAAACACTGATATTAAATAACATGATATCATCCGCTCTGAGCTGTAATGACAGACAAATCAGACACAATTATTTGTTAGTTCACCAATAGTTTTAAGCTCACTCTGGGATTTGACTGTCCCCATCCCCCGAGAAGTTTATTGCACTGAGGAATGTGCTGCCACATTGAGAGCAGAGAAGAGACACATGAAATCTGCATGTTCCCTGCATTTTCCACACAGAACACAGACGTTAATGCATTAATTTATAGACAGACTATTCTCTACATACATATTCCCAGGAAATGGTATCCATTATTACTATTGTTGTATTGTACTCATTGTATTTACATGTTTTATTTATTTTTAAATGTTATGACCTGCAAAGTAACTTCAATTATGCCATGCTTGGTGTCTATGCGTTCGTATCGAGCAGATTTAAATGTGTGTGTACGCGGTATGTCCATACCTGCACAAGACATAAGTATTACAAGAAGCTTTAATAGTTCTTCTTCAAAGCTCAGCCAGTTTAATCTTACTTGGTCATAAAAGCCCTGACAAGGGGGTGTGTGTCACCCGGAAATTACACTTTTTTATTGGCCCCCATCATTCCTAAGAGGTTGGACTTTGACCAGAGGTTAAAAACCAGCGAACAGTGCCACTCCCTCTCTTCTTCCTTGCTTCTGGACAACCGAACAGGTCTCCTTGTGGCCGGCCTCTCTAGGCCCGGCCCGCAAGGCTGGTAGGCCCCCGGCCTACAACACCCAGCCATGTGCGCATCACTCAAACGACTGGCAACAACTTCAGACGATAACCTCAAGATTTATCCTCAACCTGCAGATCCGATGCTCCTCAGCCTAAGGGCACATTGCAAGTATCGTACATTTTAATGCTAAGCAGCGATTTAGTATTGATTTGTAAGACTTACCTTTGCTATTGCTAAAAGAAACTGATGAGTCCTTTCCAGATGGTCTTTGACTTTTTCCTATAGCTCTAGTAACAGTACCTCTTCCGGTTCAACTCTATCATTACTCATTCTGACCTACATATGTGTGTGACCCTTTGTGTATGTTATGTTATGTGTTTGTTAGTTTAGTTATGTGTTTGTGAGTTAGTTAATAAAGATTGTGCACAATACATGTTTGGTTCTGACTCCATCTGCTAATGAATTGCCTCTTAAGTTATATAGACCCAATCCTATGCTCTAAGTAGCACGGTGCGATAAGAATGTTATTTTTCCATAACCTGGAAATGAACATTTCTTACAATTGTTAAACAATCAACACTAAGTGTTGCCTAGACAACAGGTTAATTGATTGTAATATTAAGATTAATGTAGCTATATCCAGTAAATCTGATTAACAGATTTACATATTCATAATTAATCATAATTAAATCATATTGAGTTATTAATAATTATTAATATTTTCCCTTTGAGTTAATTCGCTACAGAGCACATCTAAATGAGGGAAAGTGGACGCATAAGGACATGAGCTTTACAGCTTATATACCTGCAGAATCAGCACAGGAGGATTAAATGCTGGGAAAGAAACAGAGCACCTCCACAGGGCCTAAAAACACAACCTGATTGTTTGATAAAACAATTCACACCTTCGACTACAACTCGATCACTCCGTTCAACGAATTCACACTGCCTTCTTATCCCCAAGACAAAGCTCAGCACTATGGGTGATCGGGCTTTTTGTTCTGCCGCTCCTCGGATTTGGAATGCCCTCCCCGACCATTTGAGGGGACCTCAAACCATTGTGACTTTTAAAAAGGGACTCAAAACATTTCTTTTTAGGAGAACTTATGACTTTTAACTATTAAATCTATTACTATTTTATCCTTTTTAAATGATCTTAATGGTAGCACTTTGAGATTTGTTCCAAATGTAAAGTGCAGTACAAATAAAATTGTATTATTATTATATTATATTATAAACACAACAGACAAGTTTATCAGACATTATTCTTCCAGCTTCAGGTCTTGGCAAAAAGAGCAGTCTTGACTTGAGGTAGACTCAAAAAGAGGAAAACACTTCAGACCATTATTGTGTGGCAGGAAGGCAAAATCAGACTTGTTTGCAGGAGCTTGTGCCCTAAGCGGAGGTGAAATTCTGAGGAAAACAAAATGAAGATAAGGCAGAAAACATTTAATGGCAAATAAATGAGTAAAGTAGAAGGACAGAGAGCAACATGGATACATGGGTCACGCAGAGAGAAACTACAGGCTCATTACGGGCAAAAATAAGAGCCATTTTCCAACTTAATTTCCCCAGCTGCTATTTCAGCATAATGTGGCGTAGCTTATCGTCACAAGCGGCTGTATTAGTTTGCTTTAAAAGCCTTTCATTTTGAGCATCATTATTTATTCTAAACAGCATTCTTCTCTGGGGAGAAAAAAAAAAAAAACACTGGAAAGGCTACACAATGCTGGCTGCTTAATTAAAATGCTATTCAGTCGCTGTTCCTGAAAATGATTTCATGGAATGAAAAACTGATTTTTTTTCCCAGAAAATAAGGGGAGAGGCAATTAAAAAGAAGGTTCAAGACAAGGCTTATTACATTTAAAGTAGTAAGGATTCAAGAGGCCACACTTGTTAGAAGCAATGCTTATTTTTTTTTTCTTTTCTGTTGGATGAAAACGTTCACAATGATGCACAATATGTCGGCCACAATATCAATATCGACCGATATATGTTTATTTTTAATGTTATCATTATGGCCCCAAAAGGAAATTTTGGCAGATATCTTAAAGCCAATAAATAACAGATTATGTCATTCAGCATAGACACTTTAGATGCATACTGTTCACAATTATGGTTTTGAATAACTTGAAATATGATACAGTTGAGAGCAACATGTGCAGTGCAAGTCTATCATATAGGCTAGATAAAATTATGAGAACACTATTGCAGACCTGCCAACCTTGGAACATTTTTTTCGATAATACAATACACAAAGCACACAAACCCATCTTTAATCTAATTTTGACTGTAAAAGTTTTTTTTTTTTTTTATTTGACACAATTAAACATTTTACTACACCTGCTCAAAAGCATTTTTTAAATTCATGATTAATCTTGCATTGCATAATGTGTGCTTATACAAACCACAAGTAAATCACATTCATATATTTAATATGGACAAAATCCATATTAAATATATGAAAATCGTTTGTGTTTATGAGAGAGGGCTCGCGCAGCATTGAGACAACGTTCATGTTAAATGCATAAGTTTTCATACAAAATAAGTAGGCTATGTAACATAATTAGTTACTTTAGTTAGTATTAACACAATAACGCAACACATGTAGGCTATATATGTTTCTCAACACTGAGAATAAATAAATAAACGCCTGTTTCTCAAGACTCGCGCTTGTCAGTCAGTCACACATCACATTTTCATAATCAGCGATTTCAATTTTATTTAGATTTGTTGTTCAACATTACTTGTACATTTTATACTCATTTACCTTAAGGTGTCAGAATTACCATGACGGGAGTGGAAGGAGGGATCAAGCGGGATTCTGTATTGCTGTCGATTTGCAGTCTCTTTTTATTGATAGGCTGTATGCATTTGTCAATCATCCCCTCTTGCTATTTAGGGAAATGAACCCAGCGCTCAGATTGGTCGAACTCTTTTGCTGGATTTGAGTACTAGGCGTGCACAGAGGAGTCACCGGGTTTTTGCGTAGTATAGAATGACAAACCGTATCAGCGTACTTTGAGGTCAAAATGCGTACCTGGTACTCAAAATGTGTACATGTTGGCAGGTCAGCTATTGTAAAAGAATGTTGTGAATTATTTGTATGCCCGTGATTTATATTGATTTAGTTTTTGTAAGACACTTTTTGTCAAGAAACACAGTATGTGTGGAGGCGTGAATCTGCATGAATAATGGGCCATTTACACCTGAGAAGACAAAATAATCACATAATAATGACCTGAAATGTCTTGCATATTAATGAGGCCTTTCAGTCAGGTAGGCTGTGAAAAAAAAAAATCTCTGTAATAATGTCTCAGCTCATCATAAACAGCAATACTGTGAAATATTACAATTTAAAATATAATGTATTTCTGTGATGCAAAGTGTCTCAACAATTATGTTACCTCTATGGCATTTCATATAGGCTTTTAGCTTAAAAGCATGCACATTTGAAGAAATATTGATGGATTCTTATATATTTATGTCAATTTCCTATACCGAGAAGTAATATTTATTGTCATCACTATGAGTGCTGGATACTGTGTTTTCAATTCATACTTGCAGCCGGAGGGCGCCCTGTACACCTTTAGGCCACAAAATCATATAAAGAAGAAAAGGAACTACGAACTAACGGCATGTCTTCTAGAGATCGCTAACCATGACTTTAACATCCAAATAAACATTTTTCAAGACAATAAATACACAATTGAGACAATGCATACAAGTATTGCCTCTGAATTTGCATCTGAATAGCGCTGGCTCCGTGGGCGTGGCCGCATTAGCGGGTAATGAGCTGAATCTCAGACTTCTGACATGGCTATGGCTCTCTTTTCATACAGATTTCATAAACACAGAATGTTTGTTTTCCATTTGACTTTCACGATTTAAAACCTGACATTTCAACGTTGCAAGTGTCATTTTTTTTTTTTGTGATTAGTATTCATAAGTTACAGTTCATTTTCTGAAAACTATCAGATTGGACTTTGTTCAAAGGGAGAGGAGAGATCACGCATCATGTTAGTTTTCTTTATTTTAAAAAAATCACAACATTGTGTTTTTACTCTGAGTGTACACAAATTAAAGAAGACATTCTATAGTTTCAATTGATATATTACTTATGTCTCTATGACAAGAAATGACGGAGTATTTTAAGTCTGTTTTGCTGCAATGTGAAAAAAATCCTGCAAAACGCGCCGGCGCGTTTTCGGACCTCAGGGAGTTAATGCATTGCTACGGGATAAGTGCATCCACAACAGGAGTTACACATGCTGGCTTAGCTCACTTGTGCATTCACCTCATTTTGTGCAGATATAAGTTGTTATATTATGTTTATGTTACAAAAATATCTGATTAATCTCATTTAGATTTTGAGCTAATTAACCCGCTAGCAAAGCTCTTCAGTTCACATGTTTATTCAGCTCTTCAGCTTCAGCGCACCCAGCTCAAACAGCTATGCTGTTATTTGAAACAGTAATTTCAAAAACATTGATGCATTATTATGAACAACACTTATTTTTTCTCATATTTTTTTTTAAATCAACAACATGGTTTAACACTAGAAGTCCCAGAGAGCAGCCATTTGGCTTTTCTACCTATAAAACCCGCAGGACAGCCGATGGGCTGGAAGTCTTTAGGCTAATATCCTTAATCAGCTGTGAACAGTTGCTTTTGTTATGTAAACAATGTGGGGCCATGCTGAGCCACTTCAAGGAAACTTGTTTCACTTTGCCATCTTAGGGAGAAATCAACACACATGTTTTTTTTACTTTGTTGCTGAGATCTATTGATAAAAATAGTACACAATAAAATAAAGAAACCAACCATTTGTACACATATTTACAAATAATATTAAAAAGTGAGTGAGTACATTCCAGCAATCACTCACAATCCTGGCACTGCCTGGCAATATATTATAAATACATTTTGTATATATTCATTATATATTAATCTTATATTTGAAATACATCATAAGTCCATTTTTAAAAGTGTTTGAAAGATGGTTTCAAGTGTACTACAAGTGGTAACTTAAAACATTTTTCTATACAGAGATAGTATGTTAAAAGCACATTTTAGTTCAAATTCATGGTGTCTCAAAATAGCTTAGTTGAGTACACTTAGATGTTCTTAAGATTATCTTAAGAAGTACTAAAGAAGAGCTTTTAGTATATTAAGTACAAAATAAGTGCACAGAAATAGAGCACTGGACATTATGGAAGTGTAAAAGTGTACTAAAATAAAGTGTATTTTACGGCACTTTTTTTTTCACCTGGGTAGACACTCCAACACTTTCCGTTTGCATTAAGATTATTTTTATTACCACACTGGCAGATCATTTTACTTAAGTAAAATGCACTTAATTTAGATCCCCCCAGGAAACAAGACTAAATATCATAAATAATTTTCTCATATAGAAAATCCATCTTGATTTAAGATTTTTTTTTTAATTTACTTAAAATAGGATAAAAAAATACTTAGTATGAAAAGCATTTTTGCAGTGTGAATGAGTGAGTTAACTTTTTAAACATCACTTGCACTCCCTCATTTCAGGGTTAACATACTCAGAGTTTTCACTTAACCTCCTTTCTGAAACCGGCCCATGGTCAATCAAGTTCTCTGCTTTTAGCAGCCCTCCCTCCCCCACACATACAAACAAGCCACCAGCAACCATTCACACACACACCCCCAACCCCCCTGCAGATTGCTCAGGTAATGACCATATTTACACATGAATTGATGCTAATGATAGCCAAAAGACTAGCCAGTTAGCATCCACTTGGCTAAAGGAGGGTTACAAATCTCTGGGACTTCTAGTGTTAAAATAATTTAATCAAAGAAAGTTTGCCATAGGAGTGTAAAATTAATTTTAAAACTAACACTGGTTCAAACTAGGCTACTGTACTGTATATGTTTGATTTATGTTATAAAGTATTGGCACAGCAGTAACATGGTGAATTACTGAAAGACCAGATCGGGGTCAGAGGTCAACCAAAGTCAATTCTGCACTCTAGCATGAGTGAGAGGCCAGATAATTCAATGGCCACCTTCACCCACAACAGATTTCATGAATAAACCCTGAGATGGTGAGCAGGTCAAGCAGAGGACTCATCCTAAACAGGTGTATTTTGTGAAGAATACTGAATATTTAAGAGAACAATACAGCCCAAATCAATATTTAAATGTCCATGTATTCCTTTATTTGGGAAGAAGCAGTGTAATCTACTTTATGTCCTGAATCAGGTTTTTCAGAGAGTTAAGTATTTAATGTTTGAGAAAGATATAAACTTCTTATTTTACATTAACATAACTTTTTCCAAAAACAAACTGCACCATTAGCATGGATGGACCTTTTTGAGGAAAATATCAGTTGAACATCGGCCGGTGTGGTTTATTTGCATGGGATTTTCTTGTGTAAGGCCCCCTGCAGGAAGCTGTGCAACACAGATGGACTGGAATGACAAGCCTTTTGCAGGATTAATTTAATCCAGAGGTGTCTGATTCATGCTTCCTCTGGGCCAGACGCTCAAGAACATTTCCCATTCCGATGTGTACGAGCTGCGTCTCTCCCTAAATGCTTCAAGCTACTTCGCATTAAGGTCTCGTTTGGATTCAGTGAAATATACCCTCATCACTTTTATTAATTTTTAATTAAGATGGTTTTCCCAACCCATAGCTCAAAAACACTCCTGTTTTATAAAAATGCCATTAACCTGACCTTGTAGAGGCCTTTGATTACCTGCTGAGGTACAAATGAGATGCAGATACAGACCACCTGAGCCTCTTTATACGGATCCTCCGCACAACAGCATCCAGAGGCTTCCCTCCAGGATTTGCATGAGTCTCCTATTCTGAACTAGTGTTGCACGATATACCGGTACTAGAAAGGTATCGCGATACCCTGCTTTTAGAAACGGTACGGTTCTTCATTTTATTAGTACCGGTATTTTGAGTACCAGCTGTATTTCCTAAAGTGCGACAGCAGGGGGCAATGTGCGTGCAGCGCGCTGCTTCTAAGGCACATTGAGTGCGTTTATTCCTCTCAACTGCGCAACGGCTTTTATGGTGACGAAACGAGAGATATGGTTGCATATACAGGTGCTCTTGCAGACCGTCCACAAATTCTTGAGAAAGCAGATGCACAAAGCAAAATATGGCATTATTTTGCTTACATTGCCGACAGTCAGGGCAAGCCCACGGACACCACAAAGCCCGTCTGCAAAATATGTTACAAAATAACGCAAGCAAAGGGAGTCAAAAGCATCTTGCCGACAAACATCCCGATTTGTACAAAGAATTTAAAGAGCGAAAGGTTAGTGAATGTGATACCAGCGTTATGTTTATGCTCTCAAAAATTAAATGAGTGTTATTTATATTACTCATGCAAGCAGACATCCGCAAAGAGGTGTATTATTGAGTCTAATAAGTGATATCTGGTTGCTAAAATAAAATTAATTGAAATATTGGAATATACAGTTATATTAAACCAATTTATGCTTTAATAACATTGCTCTAATTACATTATAGCTCTAATTCCAATCACACAATTCGTTATTTACGTGCAGTTAGTGAAGGAGGGATAGGCGGAATTGCGCTGAATGACACACAACAGAATCGCTTTCTCGCGTGCGTTCCCTCTCTCTCTCTCTGTCGCGCGCGCGATCAGTTCTCCTCGCGCCTGAATAGTCAAATACACGTGCACACAGATGTCTAAATGTCCATCGTGTGGATTATCTCGTGTGAATACAGTCGGTTATGGCTTAAGTGGACGTAAACAGGTGGGTAATAACTGGATATTTGTCAGTTATGTCCATGCATTCAGCAGCCCAATTAAATAGGCCTACCTTTCTGTCATTAATGTTAATCAAACAACAAAAGATGTTAAATAAATGTAGGCTATGTTAAATAAACCTAGTGTATCTGAAAAAAAGATTATTTTTAATTTACTGTTTTTGTAATTTGCTTCTTTGTTCTTTTATATAGCCTAACACAAATAACTTTATCTCATACTAGCTCATGCTCATATTGTCCACCTCTTTCCCACCTGTACATACCAGCTGATATACAATGTAATCTTGATTTGGGTGGTCAGTCTGCATTTAAAAGTTTGAAAGGGTTTTAAATCTTCTAAATCAAGTAAAATGACTCAAAGAAATTTAATATAATCATATAAATCATATCATATAAAATGTAATTTACCAACATCAAAATTGTGGCCAGTGAAAATGCTGAGTGGCTGGTAACTTTGGAAAACTACTAGCCACAGTGGCTGGTGAGCGAGAAAAGTTAATGTCAAGCCCTGCTTACATGTATAAAAAAACAAAACAAAAAAAAAAAAAAACAGGAAAAAAGCATAATAGCACATAATTTGCAATTTTCTTGAGCATGAAAATAATAAACTTTAAAAATTATATTAAATCTAACTCTGTAACTTCATGGCAATGAAGCTCAAATCCAGAATTTTCACCTGCACACTGGTGAAGAAAGAAGTTCTGTCATTTGTTATTTATTTACTTTTCCTACTGTTTTAGGTTTTTGCCATAGTATCGTTTAAGTATCGGTATCGTGATACTGAAGTTGGGTATCGTATCGAAGTCAAAATTTTGGTATCGTGACAACACTATTCTGAACAAACACTCGAAAGCATTGGGCTCATAATGAGTCCCTGTGCACAGTGAAAGCAGCCTGAACAAGCACCAGAGGAAAGGAACAATCTCTGGCAATCCTACAAAACATTTGTGGAATTCCAACAACTCAAGTGTGGATAATATGAAAATGCTATGGAAAGTCATCTTAAAGCAGAATATGAGGACAGTCCTACAGCCAGATGAAGGAGATGGAGCTAAAGAAAGAGAGAGACGATGAGCAAGAGTGAAGTGCTGAAGATCCGTTGAAGCAGAGAGCAGAGTCACAACAGGGCAGGATGGGATCAGTAATAAAAGAACAAAAGGAAAAGATAGCAGACAGAATAAGGACAGAATAATAAAAGCTCTGATTTTTGCTTTCTAGAGACGGCTAACAAGATGTGAACAGACATGCAGCCCTGACAGAGCATGTAGTCCATGAGTATGTCCCTCCAATGACTCAAAAATCTGTGCCACTTCAACTATTGGATGACAAACCATCTTCTATGAACCAGCTGATACATGTTTTTCAATGCACCTAATAAAAGATCATAATGAGTGTGGAAATAGATTCCAGTAGTCCTTCAAAAATAAGGCTGCAGATTTCTGCCTCTAATGTCTCCACTATATATGAAAGTGTACCAGAGGAGATATTACTGCCTTCTATGAAATGCATTTACACTTCATTACAGCAGACTTTAAATCACAAGGGGTGGGCAGGGGACCACAGCGGAGGGGGAAATGCGCTTTAATTGCCAGTCCAATTAGAAGCAGGTTTTGATCACAGCATTCAGAGCATGTTTAAAACTTCACACAGTCCATGCAGCCATGCATATGGTGACCACGCTGCACAACAGAATGACAAAGTGTAATTAAAAATATTCAGAAGACCTTACATAAACTGCAGTCAAATAAAGAGGATGCATGCGAAGCATTAACACAGAGTTAATTGCACATTCCGAGGAAAACTGCAATTTCAGCATATATTCACATTTTAAATAATTCAATTATGGAAATAAAATAGAATGTCATTTTAATATAAAGCTACTGTTCAGTGAAAGAAAATGGTACCACGTTTCATTTTGTATTATTTTAGTTCTTTATCATTGTGTTTTCAGCAATTCTATTAATTCATTATTTCATCGGATATTGTTCCTTAAACCGGAGGATCAAATTAAGGCCGCATTGTTTGTTGTTTTCCACACATTGCATGAGGGGAATAGAAAGAAAAGCCAAGAACGTTCAACACAGTGATCACTAGAAAATATGAACATTAGATCTTAATGTCAGATATAAAGCAGACCACAGACTTGAGCGTGATTTCACAGTATATGGATTTCAATAATAAACTGCACACACTAGGGCTGGGCGATATATCGAATGCTTTTGTCACGAGCATTTCGTCAGTAAAGCCGGTTCCCTGATTACCACTAAATCGCCATCACCTGCTTTCAAATGGAGCGGCATTTAATAGACAGAGCCGTAGTTCACTGACAAGCTACGCAATATCGCGTTCAATATCGACGGCAATTCATATCGATATTGAACTCGATATTGCGTGGCTTGTCAGTGAACTACGGCTCTGTCTATTAAATGGCGCTCCATTTGAAAGCAGGTGATGGCGCTTTAGTGGTAATCAGGGAACCGGCTTTACTGACAAAATGCGCGTGACAAAAGCATTCGATATATCGCCCAGCCCTAGCACACACACTTATAACTAGAATGATCACACTAAATATGTGAAAGGTAAATGAGAAAATAACCACTTGCTTAGAAAAATGGAAGCTGGATTGATGGCATTCACATTATCCAAAGCTGCAAACACACCAACCAATTCCCTGGTCAATTCTGCAAGCTTGTCCTTGTTACTGAAGGCTGAAACACAAAAAGATTGCTCAAAATACCAAGTGGCTGATGACTCATCATCAGCCACAGACTTCACTCATCCCAGCACTCTCCTATGGGAGTGGAACTGCCCTCCAAATGCTCTGAGGAAAATAGAGATCAGGCATGCTGACATGCTGAATGATTTGTGTATCATATAAAAAAAACTGCAATACTTCATCATATAGAAGAAAAGCGCTCGATGTTTGTCTAAAAGCACAGGCCAGAGCTCATCTCTAAACCTCCACACATTCCTCCATCTCACAGCTGGAGGCTTTATAAATTCACGAGAGAGAGAGAGAGAGAAAGATGCAAACACACCAACCAATTCCCTGGTCAATTCTGCAAGCTTGTCCTTGTTACTGAAGGCTGAAACACAAAAAGATTGCTCAAAATACCAAGTGGCTGATGACTCATCATCAGCCACAGACTTCACTCATCCCAGCACTCTCCTATGGGAGTGGAACTGCCCTCCAAATGCTCTGAGGAAAATAGAGATCAGGCATGCTGACATGCTGAATGATTTGTGTATCATATAAAAAAAACTGCAATACTTCATCATATAGAAGAAAAGCGCTCGATGTTTGTCTAAAAGCACAGGCCAGAGCTCATCTCTAAACCTCCACACATTCCTCCATCTCACAGCTGGAGGCTTTATAAATTCACGAGAGAGAGAGAGAGAGAAAGATGCAAACACACAAGGCCATGTGTTACAGTGATAGTACAGTGAACGTGTTTGTGCAGAGTGTGATGTTAAAGTATTAGTATGCTTACTGCATGACATGGAGGCACTGGTAAAATCACTTGCATTTTTTCCATAACAGTAAAAACAACTTAAAATATTATTTTTGGTCATAAGTGACACATCATTCATACATGTGCATTATTCGAAACTGTAATGGGTCTACTTTTGTGTAAACTCACAACAACAACAAACAACATATTGTAAATTCCCTACTGCAAATATATCTAAAATGTATTTTTGTGAGTGGATATGCATTGCTAAGGAATTTTAAAAGCGTTTTCTTACACAACTTGCAATTCCACCCTCTCCCAAATTGTCAGTTGTATCTCGGCCAAATGTTGTCCTATCCTAACAAACCATACATCAATAGAAATGTTACCCTTTGTAAAAGAAAAAAAGAGCTTTCTAGTAACCCTTCAGACCCTTGATTAGCTTGTTCAGATGTGTTTGATTAGGGTTGAAGCAAAACTCTGCAGGACTGGCTCTCCAGGACCGACGTTTGCCATCCCTGGTCTAATTTTATCTATTTATATTTATGTAACAGTTCTTTCTGGTTTTTGAATCTGATTGGCTGATAACCGTGCAATATTTTAGTGATAACAGCACTCCTACCTCACCGTTTGTATCACTCCACTCTGCAAATCCAACACAATTTTTGTGAATACTACGCTTGTTGTACCACGAACTGTAGTTTTAAGACTTTACACTTTACATTTTTTTTTTTTTCTTTCAAACATCTGGGGCCATATTCACAAAACATTTTATCTTACCACTAAGAGTTCTCCTAAATGCCAGTAAAAGTTCTTAGTTAAGAGTTTTCTCTTAAAACCTATTCAGAAAGCTGCTGAAACAAACTTTTACTAAGGAATAGAGAGAAGTCTTAAGCTAAGAGTAATGGCGGGGTTGTCCTCCCTGCTATGGACTATGCACACAGTGATTGGCTGATGGGGGAGGAGTCTCTGTCAGTGATTTAATCATAGAAATATTCTAGGATGAGGTATCATGTTTCCATATCCAATTAAAACTTTTAAAATACAAATGTTGTCATATTCAAATAAAGTTTTTAAAATAAAAATGTTCCCATATCCATAGGTTTTAAAATGTAGGCTAAGTATCACTAATAAAACTAGTATATGTTCAGCTAATTGTCAGCTTCTTACATGTCTGCATCTCGAGAGAATGCAGAATTCAACTGACAAATGATTTTTTATAAACAAAGTTTGGGAAGAGCACATTTAAACGGTCTATCTAATCAGCTCAACAAGCACAGTAGAATCACCTATAGTTACCTCGGCAGTTTTCTGCATCCCTCTGCCACCCCACTCCTCACTCTCAGCCGGGGTCCTGGGGATACGGGGAGAACTCTGGATTTGTGCTAACTTCCAAGCTTGGAGCCTTCAATCCCCTTGGACAGCATGCCAAATATGCTTATAACATTTTTTTTTATTATTTTTTTTTTTTCAACTCTATTTCATCAGTTGTAAGTGTGAACTAGTGAAAACAACTGCCACAGGTAATCGGACATTTATTTATTTAAGACTTATTTTTGGTGTTTTATTGTAGATTCAAAACTATAAATCAAATATGTATTGTATTTATGAAGAAGGTTAAGCAGCCAAGACTCTATCACTATTGTCTCAATTGTTTGTGATTTGGTCTTGGAAATATAGAGATACGAGGTTTCCGCCTGACACTGACGATATATTCTTAACTGTGTGGCATTTATTTTTATTTTTTTTATTTATTTATTTTTTTTGCCATTTGGTAATTATCCACGGCACACTTGACAACCTGTCACAAGCACACTATTGCTTTTGTGCGTTTGACTGAACTGTACAGTTGTGTTTATTTCCTACTGTTATTTATAATGGCTACTGTTGTTAATTTGTTGTTCAATAACATTTTATTTTATATAAATATGTTGTAGATGGTATTGAGAAAGGGTCCAATAGTGCGTAATATGGATTGAGTGAAAGTTACATTAATATGCCACTAGATGGCGGCAATGAGTGAATGAGACTCTTTCAATGAGCCAGTCACAAGAGGCTTTTAAATTGAAAAACTTTTACAAAGGATGTTTTAGCGCTGTATGTTATGGAAAATTCCATTCGCTGTAAAAAAGGACAAAGACAAAAATTGCTTTCCTCAGCGGACATTCAAATGGACTTTATAATGGATATACTATTATGGACACCGACCTGAAGAATGAATGTTATATCAGACACAGGTAATGCTTGCTCAGGCTCTCTCTCTCTCTCTCTCTCTCTCTCTCTCTGATATTATACAAAATACAATTAGTTTCAGTGGAGAGACTCAACATTCCTTCATTACTAGTTCTAAAGTTCTACCTTATTGCTTTTATAAAACGGTTGCCCCACTATACAAATATTAAAGCCAAAAAATGTGTCAATGCAACTTTCATGAAGTAAAATCACTAAAAGCATTCCTTCTGCTGGAAAAAAATAGTCCCTGACTGTGAACAGCAACAAAAGTTACATGATTACGCCAATAGATGGCGGCAAAGACTGTCTTTATGAGTGTGTCAGTCAGTAGCGGAGACTTTTATAATAATATATAATAATAATAATAATTACATTTATTGCTATTGTAAAAATACATCAAGATTACATTAGAGCATCAATCAATTTCATGAAGTGCAAAAGATCTACAATAGCACAGTACATAACCCGGACAACATGTGACAAACAAGGAATGTAATATATAAGATAGATAAACTCTAGTAACCAGAAAAATGTGTTTAGTTAAGTGTACTGCAGCAATGCAAAGTGCAGATCTGCAGTTACTGCAGTTATTGGAGGATGGTGCATGATATATACAATTTAAGTGAGTGAGAGGGGCACAATGCTTTATATTGATATCAACTGTTGTGAAAACGGAACAAGACGCAAGTGACAAATGCTTTGACTAGCGCTGTCAGTCATGGGAAAACCCCTTAACTGTTAAGGACAAGATACTGCAGGGGACATTTAAACATTTTTTTTTTTTTTTTTTTATGAACACAGGACTGACCTGAAGGAAAATCTGAATGCATCTATCTATCTATCTATCTATCTATCTATCTATCTATCTATCTATCTATCTATCTATCTATCTATCTATCTATCTATCTATCTATCTATCTATCTATCTATCTATCTATCTATCTATCTATCTGTTTAGATCTAGCTCTTGGCACTGTAAAAAGTGCAAGATCACTGGAACAACAGAAATTGAGAACAAAGAGTTTACGTTGCCAAGAGTGGTTGCTAAGGGTGTTATGTAGTGATACACAGAACCATTGGGTGAAGCGGTCATAGTCGTGTTTTATCGTGAATAAATCACTGATCAGAATCAAGGACAGGAACTGTTTTATATATAAATTATAGGCTCATTATGGTTTAATATTGTGCCCAGTTTATATTTAAGTAATTGAATTAATATAAACGTGATTAGTGACCTATTGGCTTAAATGAACAACTACTAGCTGACTAAAAAAACCTTTAGTCAGGGGCAGCCCTAGATCTTACAATGGTAAAGTGAACATAAAATCAGAATTGTCTATTTACACTTCAGCATGCATTGCGAATGATTCATCCACGCACATTATTCCAAAGAAAATACTATTTTGTCTTCACTGATCAAAACACACCACTTTTTTTTTTTTTTACTTTTACTTATTTAACAGACAGAATAACAGATTAAAATAATAAAAAAAATAATAAGCAGCAGTAGTTAAGACTGTGTAGAACCATCAATGTTCACAAATCTGCTTTTGTTTGCTTTTGCCAATTTTTCCAACAGCGTTTTCAGTTCAACTGGAAAACTGTTTTGAAAAGTTTTTTTTTTTTTTTTTTTTTAGAGAAAACCTGCTTTTAGGGATATATACAGTCTAATCAAATAAAAACAAAAGTTTGTTCTGAGGGTTCTACACAGCCTCTTTACATACTAAATTTTACACCAAATTTTAATTAAGAATCTAAAACAACACCTAGGTATTTAAAATCATTAACTGTCTCTATTGCCTTTTGATTAATCTTAATTATAAAACTGTTAATTTCCTTCCTTCAAAGTAAACACATTACAAATTATAAGTCAAATAGTTCTTTTACAGCCACTGTGACACAACAGTCGTTTTATTTGTTAATTTATCTGCATGGAGTCTGTGCTGATACTCGATTAATGTGTCATCTACATATAACTGATATTTAGTTTCTGTTCAACAATTTGGAAATCGTTGACGTATAAGGAAAACAACAGTGGACCTAGAATTGACCCTTGAAGGAGATCCATCTCATTTTGTAAAGATGATCTTGAATGATTTATTTTAACACACTGATCTTGAGATTCTAAATATGATCTAAACTAACTGACTGCCTGCTGAGAAAAACTGAACGCATTTAATTTATGCAGGAGTATTTCATGATTCACTGTATCCCTTTAATACTTTAATAACTTTAATAAATTCTGAGATGGCAGTTTGCCAATTCTGTTGAATACTTGGGCCTAAAACCAAACTGTTTAGAGTGAAGTTTTTTGTTGTTGTTGTTGAGCTACCAATTTTTCCAGAATTTTAGAAATTACAGGGAGCATGGAAATTGGTTTATAATTCTGAACTTCTTCAACTGATCCTGCCTTAAAAACTAGGGTTATAATAGTTTTATAAAAGTTTTCCAATTTTAGAGGAATTTACTTTCTCTGAGAGTTAAATGTATTAAATTTATCAAATTTACCAAGGGCTTCAACAAGCAAGCACTAAACTTTTTTTGTTTTTTTGTTTTTTTTTACAAATGTGGTATCCATTCCAAATATGGAATAATTCAATTGATTAATAAATTTAAGTATCTTATATTCATCAACCTCAGAGATATAAAAGGATGAGGGTGTGTATGTTACTGTATATGGAGTAGACTTGTGCCGATATTCGGTAATGCGTTAAATCGCGATAATGAATATGCACGATATTGTAATCGTCAGCACTTCAGAATACCGTAAATAATAATTTATTACCAATTATAAATTTTTTATAAGGCAATTAAGAATACTTTACCCATCAATCGTATAAAATGCACAACACCGCTGTATTCTGCTTCAAAAGGACACGCGCTCAGATGTAAACAATCCCAACAAAGCACATGGCGGAACCAGTGAAGGAGACTAGCTGAATGAAAGTGCGCGTTCACTCTCTGACAGCAGAGGGCGCTGATGGAACAGCAGCATGCAGCGGTTACCACGGAAACCGTGCAAACAAAGTAACTGCGCTAGTGAAGTTTTTAAAATGCTTCAAACAGCCATTCATTTTTTTTTTTTTTTTAAATCTCAGTGTTGTTCATCACAGCACCAAATACTGAATACTTAAAAAAGACTTAAAAGTATATTTATTTTTAAACCTAAACATTTTTAAATCTGGACTACAACATGCCCTAATGATTAGAAAATGTTCTGATTATTTGTTATTGTTCAGTAAAACTTTGAAAACATACAGCTTCATTAGTTAACATGTTAATTCATTATCATTAAACTGACAATAAAAATAATTATAAAGTATTAATTATTATTAATTAATGTTAATTTCTTAGTTACTATTTAATAACATTACTAAAATCAAAATAACTTATTTAATGGACCTGAGATAAAACTAACAATGATCAGTTGTTTCTAAACTAACATTAATAAAAAAAATAACACTTTCTGTAACAAATGTAGCTATTGCTCAATCTTAGTTAATGCATTAAATAGAGTAAAGTGTTATCTGTTGTTCTTTATAGCCTAATTCTTTTGCATTTTAATCTGTTTGAAAATTTCAGTCAGAGTTGTTTTTGTTTTATTACAAAAAGAGTTCTTAAACCTGTTAAACTGACAAAAAATGGTTTTGCAACTTATGTTAATATCGCGATAATACCGTATACCGTGATAAAAGCATCATCGATTAATCGCAACATGAAAATTTGATACCGTCACATGCCTAATATGGAGGTAATTGTACAGGTTCAAAATGTATAACAAGTTCTTCCACAGACTGAATAAAATATCTATTAAATTCATTAGCAATTTCAGTGCTGTCAGAACCAAGTCTTCTGAAGTGACATTTATTTTTGTCCGATGTCACCACGGGTGGCCAGCGAAATTACAAACTGTGAAAAAATGAGCACAACAAACCCCAACATACATTTTCCCTTGTTGAATATCCTGTTTCACTCAGAGATAATGGAGGTAAACTGGGCTGTGATTGTTTTATATTGAGTTGTCAAGGTCTAGAAGTAAACTGCTTTAACTGTGGTAAGAATCACTGTAACCTCTTTATAAAACAGCAGTGACAACAAGAAAAGTGAGAATCTTAGGTCTTACCTATACATAATCCTTGAATTAATAACTTAATAAATCCTTGAATTAATTTTAAAATTAAAATACATGTCAAATTGACTTCAGTATTAGAATTTGCTACAATTATTAATTGTCACTACTATCACCAATTCATTTGTACTAATCCTTATATTACGAATCCAATCATTTTTGGTTATTGTCTGTGCATCCCAATCAGGATTGCCTGAAGCTCAAAGATTACTTTCAAAGGGCATAAATATATATAAATGTCTCCTTCTCTGATGGTTATCCCTGTGCCTGATGGACGGATGTCCATGATTCCTACTGCTCGGTCTTAAGGAAAAAAAAACACTCCACTACACATGGGTCAAACCTGACAGTTGTTTGTTGGTGTTCTTAATGTGTCACATTGTTCTTACAATCAAATGAGCCAGAGAAATAAAGTAACATTTCAATTCATCAGCTGTAAAATATTTCTTAATCCATCTGCCTTGACTTTACACACCATGATGGTTGCCATTTAACACAGAAACTCAACACTTTTGATCAATTGATCCCACTCCACTCAACATATTTAGTCTGAATTCTAAGATTTAAGTGAGCAGAAGGACTCCAGTGAACACTCATTAAGTCCCAAATTATCCCACCCCAAAAGTAAACAGTCAAGATTTTGCCCCAGGGAACAAAAGCACTCCAACCAGTTCCAAACAGAGCACCAAGACAGGCTGTGAGGAGAACAGAAGTTGAACATGCACAAAGGGAATAAATATCGCAAAAAAAAAAAAAAAAAAAAAAAGAAACAAAAAGAAACAGCAGCCGGAAGCACACCAAAAAAGGCATCTGGCGGGCAGCTTTGACACATCTGCAGGTAAACAGCAAGTGCTCACAGCGATAAACCCTCAATGCCATCTGTCAGATCATCAATCCATGCTGAGAGAGGGAACACCCCCAAAAACAACTCCATACCAACTAGGGCTGCACGATATATTGCATGCGATTGTCATGCGCATTTCATCAGTAAAGCCGGTTCCCTGATTACCGCTAAATCGCCATCACCTGTTTTCAAATGGAGCGGCATTTAATAGACAGAGCCGTAGATCACTGATAAACCACGCAATATCGCGTTCATATCGCAGATATCGCCTGTCTATTCAATGCCGCTCCATTTGAAAGCAGGTGATGGCGATTTAGTGGTAACCAGGGAGCTGACTTTACTGACGAAATGCGATATATCGTTCAGCCCTAATACAAACACTTGCATTTGCTGTTGCAGAGACAGACAGGAACTCTGAGGACCTCATCCCTACGGCTCATGTGAAGAACACCTGTAGAGAGTCATGGGATCGTCCATCTGTCCGGGACATACACCACCTAATGTTCTAATGCCTCCCGTATAAGTCCAGAGTGGTGGCCAATGAAACACACAAACCAACCTATCCTTGCTTCACCTCACAACCTTGAGGGCTTCCTATTGAGATCAAGACTGTTTTGAGACTCAGCTTTGTGTGCCTTTGTAGAAAAACAGGCAACAGCTCCAGAATGAATGGAACAAGGGTGTGATTTAATTGCTGAATTTTCCTTCAACTGAAACAATGTGTTCAACTTTGACTGTACAGAGCAGCCATTGTTTACCTACTAAATTCACCTACAAATGGCCCAAGAATAAATCAATACACAGTTCCTGGGAGAGACCCAATTTTAAGATGCACTGTCTTGATTATGGCCAGTCATTTTTTTTTTTTTTTTTTTTTTTTTTTTTTATGTCACTCTCGCATTTGTTAGGCTTCGTTTCCCACCACAATGCACTGAGTTTTGATCATACAAAGTGCCAAATAATAACAGGTTTTGTTTCAGTCTAAGTTTGCCAGGAATTTCACTTGACAGTAAAAACAATCAAAAGATTTTTGAATAAATTAGAACTACATAAACTTGAGGGAGTTTGTCATCTGACCAATCTGAAGGATTTGAGATATTAACCTGTAGAGCCTCTTACTGTATTAACAAAACAAGGAAGACAAGTGTAATTGACAAGATAGATAGGAGTACCTTACAACAGTAACACTTTAGTATGGGGAACACATTCACTATTAACTATGCCGTTTCCCTCAACAAACTCATAATTTACTTCTTATTAATAGTTAGTAAAATAGTTAAGTTTAGGTATTGGGTAGGATTAAGAATGTAGAATAAGTTCATGCAGAAAGAGGCATTAATGTGTGCTTAATATGTACTAATAAACAGACAATATTTTAGTAATATGCATGGAATAAGCAACTAGTTAAAAGACCTTAAAATAAAGTGTTACCCTTACAACTACTAAATGAATAAATACCATGAATGGATGAAGTAAAGTGCATAAGATTGATAAATGCAAGTGATTGAGCTGGCTGTTACTGAGGCAGTTGCACGTTATCTTATTGAAAGATAAACTGTTGTCTCTCTGGACAAATAAGGTGAAGAACCTTATTCTGAACTCAACAAAAATACTGACATAAGCTATGCAAAATCTAATGAAAATGTAAAAAAAATCATATACTGACAATACACTAATGCCAAGGTCCCTGGAAAGAGGATTAATAAAGTGATATTTAAGTTCAGCTTGGACATGTGGTGAATCCAGTGACTGTGGCATCTTCCACTGGTTATGCTGGGCCACATCTAAAAGGTTAGAAAGTTAACCTAACAACGGACTACATGAAAACGAGAAAGCATCACACAGCCGCTGAGCCTAGTAAATACATGCAATTACACAAATACACAATCTGAAATCTTGATCTTTGCTCAAAGGTGTTTAGTTCTGCAGCCAACGTGACAGGTTGATCAATGAGCCAATTACCTGAGCTGAGCATGAGACTAATCACTTCAGAGCTACCATGAAAATGACATCTTAAGAGCAATGATTGGCCGATGACATCACAAGCATGTGCACAGTTCCATAACCCTGAACCAGCATCTAGCAGCAGAGGCTAAACAGCCAAACTCTAATCTCTTGACCTTACAGAGAAATTATGTCCAGTTATCCAACAAATGGAAAATTATATATCTGATTTCAGATTTTAATTTTACAAAATCTATTCACCATTACTTAATTTACTTAATACCATTATTTTATTTTTATTTTTTATTTATTTTTTCCTCAATGGTGTGTGAATCAATTTCTCAAGGTAATCTATACAGCACACCAAAAGATCCAACCACATTTAAGAGCAAGTCTAGGTCATTCCAAAACCAGGCCAGGGCTTTCAGTCACATTTGATCTGCATGGAGGTTGGAAATAATTTTGGTTTACACAGTCAAGCCAAGTGAGCCAAAGAAAAATTAAAGATGAATAAGGTTAGGCCAATGAAGTTCAAATCGGTGAGAGAAGGCTCAGTACACTCGCACTGAAGGCTTGACACCTTTAGACTTACTGAACAATCAAAACACACACACCTGCACAGCAGATCCTCTCAGACAGCACCTCACATCCATAAACTGCCCTGAAGGCACTCTAGGGAAAGGCATCGGATAGTCTCTAAATGAAGCCAGGAGTTTGCCTGCATCCAAGTGGGACAAGCAATGCTGGAAGATCAAGTTGTTATGTGGTTGTCAGGCAATGAACACTCACTCCTTCTCACTTCATGTTTCTGAGTGCAGACCCACAGCAGGCATTCTCCATGACAAACTAGACAGACTGTACTGTATCTCAGACGTCTCTGAGTAAGCCTGGGCTGTCCTGCACCTGTCAAATCAGTCAGATGTGTCCATCATGTCATTCACAGAGTGACACCTTCCTGTCACAGACATCTGATCGCTCTCCTCAAGCACTGTGATGATACCTCAGACTGAGGCTTAATTAGACAACAGTGATTTTGCCAAGACATGCCTCAATAAGTAACATTAGTGATATAGTCTGAGATACATAGTTATCTTATTAATGATTGTTAAGTAAAACACCATTATTAGCATATGGTCTATTAGACTCATACTGGTCAAATGTGTAGCATTTGAATGATTCCTCAAATTCATCACTTCAGGAGGTGGTCTGGGACACATTCCAGTCAAAATTGCAGTCTAAATGCATCTTTTTACTCCTCCCAAAAACATTAAAAAACAAACATGTAAGCTTGTTAGGCTAAATAACATGTTATAGCCAGATATGACTGCACTACTGCATCACGCATCACCACAGATGAGCAGCTGAGTATCTCTTTAGCAAAAACGCAAACTGCCGCATATGAAACTGAAAGTAAGTCATAGACGCTCAACACAATTCTCTTCAATAAAAAGAAATGAGACTGAATGATCTTAACCAGTGCTGCTGCTGCGCACTCTCCTATTGCAGTCTTTGATTTGGAAATTAGCTGATGGTCATTAAATCTTCATTAAATCTGCATATAGCGTAAGAAATGAAGATCGGATTTATATCCATTTTGCAGACACACATTTATGTTGGCCAAGTGTAAATGGAATCATTTTAATAAATCAGACAGCTATCTGATCAGAGAAAACTCATGAAGTGACCACATGTAAACAGACCCTGTGTGATCAGATGCACAATTTCCACCTGCTGGACCAGAAAACAGCTGAAAAAAAAGAAAATCTGCAATGCAGTTTGGAAAAGATTACTTCAATTACAGCTGCTCCCAACTGCAATTACTTCAGTTTAGTGTGCAGTACAATTATAACAATTATACTGAATATTTTTAATAAAGCAGTGTATAGCAAGCTAAAAAAAAATATATTAGACATTTTAATTAACATGCAGCACTGTTTATATTTTCTTTCTTTGGTCTAAAATTAAACCCATGTTTCAAGCCCAGCTGGGGTCTGATAATGTTTGTCTTGTAATGCCTTCAGTCCATTAACTTTCTCTTTCTGGATCATGAAACAGTATAATTGTATAAATGGAATTTATCAGCAGCACTCTTGGAAGCCGCTCTGTCGAATGAATTTGAGAACCAGAATAAAACATCACTGGATGTCAGCTGACGCAAATAAAGACCTGGAGTTCAACAGGGGAAGAATTTTATCAAGAACATCAAAACAGCAGAAAGGTGAAATAGTGAAGCATGTCCAGATCTCAGGGAAGTGTCATGGGGTACATAAGTGGGAAAGGAAGCAGAAGAAAAGAAAACAACATAAAAATCTTCCACATTAATAGCTGTGAGCTTCATTATGAGTTTCCATAAGCTGCAAATTAAATTAGCCATCATCCATAGACACAATAATGAAGCTGCTGACAATGCTGGCTCGTACCTGAAATTAAATGACCCCTTATTAGGTTCTCTCTCTCTCTCTCTCAATTGAAAAAAGTTGAGGGATTAGACATTAACAGAAGCAAAATGTGCTGGAAACATCAGATCAGGGCAGATTGAGTGTTTTCTCTTCTATGGTGACAGGCAGAAACATATTGAGCAGCAAACACACAGCAGTTCTTGCGTTCTCCTAACAAATATGGCAGATTCTCCTGGTTTGAAAGAGTTTTAAATGTCGGATGGATCTGCTGTATTTTATCATAGAACACTGTCTGTATGTCCGTGTATTTGGAGCATTCTGTCAGGAAGTGCAGTTCTGTTTCCATCTGATTCAGATCACAGTGTGAACACAATCTCTGTTCCGGGGGCAGCCATGTTTTTCTGTGAACTATTATGAACTATTGAACTATGAACTATTATTAACTTATGAACTATTATGCAGAATTACAGTTAAACATAATACTCGCTGAGTTGGTACATTTACAGACTGAACAGTAATTCTGCAAAATTACTTTTCTCAAATAAGCTATATAAAGCCATGGCAGCAGCGGCCAGAATAAAATCAGTCATGTAACCTATTAGATTTTAAATAACTTACCAAACAGCAAACAATCCCAGCAGTAAAGCTTCTTGGTTGATGCAGGGCTATCTTATAATTGCTGGGGTTGAAATGCCTCAAAAAGCTGGCTTTCTGCACCAAATTCAGCTCTGGTGTAGGTCTTCCTGCCAATTAACTCCAGCTTTTCTTTAAAAGTTAATCGGTAACACTTTATAATAACTGCACACTATGAATCATTAGTTAAACATTAGTAAATAGTCAGTTCATCATTTATAAAGCATTAGTAGAGTATAAATGTCTATAAATACAGCTATAAATGCCTTGTTCTTGATTTATAAGCATCTTTGTTGCTTATAACAGCTAATTAGGCTTATTCTTAGACTCAAATTTTTACTTTCCCTGGTAATTAGTTACTTTTAAAATGATGTAACTCAGTTACTTACTCCATTACTATTTGTGAGAAGTAATTAGTAACTATAACTAATTACTTTTTTAAAGTAACGTGCCCAACACTGGACCTCAGTTCTGCTGTGGCTTTCGTTTGAACTAGAGATGCGGCGATTGCAATTTTCTTGGCCGATTCCGATTTCCGATTTTTGGATAGTGTGATCTGCCGATACCTATTTTTGCCGATTCTGATTTTCTTTCTAAGAACTATAATTGACAACATATACAAACAAAAATCTACCTTTCTTCAATGCAAAGTTTAATTTTCATAAAAAAAAGTAAAACTCAGTAATAAAATAAGAATAAAAAATATAGCTGCAAGCAGCAATTCGGGGCCAAGCCCTAGAAGGGGCAGTAGCGCAATAAGGAGCATGAAGAGCAAAAACAGCAGAAATTGAATGTACATGCAAAACAGCTGGTTCAGAAGGACAGGTGGAAATGAAATGAAAATCAATAGAAGTTCAGTGAATGAACACGGAATGAACAAAAAACACTTGTATCTCATTGAAGAGGAATAAAGATTAGTACAATGCTTATTTGGATAAAAAAGGTATCAAAATGACTCATTACACACAATTGTATAAAGTTGCACCCTGTGCAGGTGAATGTTGGCACACCTATCGAAGTTCATTAGTTCATGTGAAAATGAACTCACAATGAAGAATTTTTATAAAACTGCACTGAATGTTATATTTAATAACTACTTTAGATCATTCTGCAGCTCATCATGCTGTAGTGCAATACAGAGCAGGAAGAGGAAAAACAGCAGAAAATGAACAAACATGAAACAGCTGGTTCAGAATTATGGGCGAGAATGAACTCAGAATGTACATAAGCTTAGATGAAAATGAACACAGCATGAAACAAAAAGCATTTATTTCTAATCCAAGAGGCAGTAAAGAAATCAAAACACACTTTCATAAAACCGCTCCACCTGGGATTCGAACCCACTATCTTTGGGTACAGGGCTCTTCAGGTAACTGGCTTTACACATTGAGCTACTTGAGAATACACGTTCAACAGGCTGTGGAAGAGAACTTTTAGTGTAACAAAGAATTCACAAAAAAAGCATTACTTAGCATGCTAACCATATTAGCATGCTAAGCTAACTTAATGCTAATTAAGCTCATGGTTAACTTGATAGCTGAAGAGCCACATTAAAAAGAATGACAACTGGTTAGCATGCAAAGCAAATAGCTTAGCATGCTAACCACTCCAAATTTGGTCCAATCACTATTCATGAGAATCTCTATAATTGTGCCAAATTTCATCATTTTCTCATTTTCCGTTGATAGAGCTGCCATAGACTCCCATTCGGGAGTAAGAATAATAATAATAATAGTTAAGAAAACGTACAATTAAAATAGGGGCTACAGCCCCTTCGGGGCTTGGCCCCTAAAAATTCCAAACAGCAAATAAATGCTATAGAATAGAGAGCTATGAAACTAGGTTTTTATTTAGATAAGAAATACTACAGAAATTAAAGTAATTGAATGTAAAATAACACATCCACCTTGGTTACCTTAATTCCTGTATTTTTTATTGTAAATATTAAATTCAGATTTATTCTTACAATTAAAGTTAAAAACGTATTCAGTCAAGAGCAGAAAGTGATTTTCTTTGTCTTTTGTTCTTTAAATAACATGACACAGCTGCAGGAATATTGGACTGCTGTCCCTTTTAGAGTTTATGAATGGACCCAATACTGTTACACAACATGCGTTCTCTTTCTTAGCTATTTAACGATCCAAAACTGACTGTGTTTATCTGAATAATTGCCAAGACGAGCATTTTGACATAATTTTGTATGTATTTGATCTTTTAAGCGCAGTAAGGCACTCATTTTGGTAACTGTGACTCTGTTTGACTTCTGTCTCTGTTTGAGACTGAGCGTGGCTTATACGCTCCACTGATCAGTGGTGCGTGTGCTTTCGGTGTGAGCGCGAAACCTGCGGGAACCGGAGCGAATGAGACGAGTGAGAGAGAGAGAGAGAGAGAGAGAGAGAGAGAGAGAGAGGGGAGGGGAGGCGCCCGCGCGAGTGTGTGTCACTTCACCGTGCGAGATTGCGAGAATGCGCAGCTGACGTTATTGCCTGTGCGTCGCCGCTGGTAACAAAAAAGTAGTGAGACTGACCTGCTGGACTCGGCTGAGACCAACTAGAACTTTTGGCGAGACCAATGACCAAGTCCGAGACAAGTCCGAGTGCAAATACCAATGAGTCCGAGACGAGTCCAAGACAACAGAAAAACGTCTCGAGTCCAAGACCAGACTCGAGTACTGCAGTACTATTGTTATAATATCAGATGTGAAAACTGGCAGAAAGGTAGGTTATTGAACTAATATTCATTTTTATGTTATCCCACATACAAAAAAATAAATAGTGCATTTTATTTATTTTGCAAATTATCTGCCAAAGAGGTCAGAAAAATAAGGCAGCAGCTATTTACACTAAGTGGTAGCAATAGATGCTATTTACAGTAAGTACAAATAGCTGTAGATGCTAAAAAAAAAAATAGAAAATAGTAATATATTTTATTTACCATGTTAAAGTAGCAGTTATTTGCAATAAGTGTAAATAGTAATTAGATGCTATTTATATTTTATTCTGGCAGATACAGATTTTGCACCTCAGTATTGTTTGTACATTAACAGGATGCAATAATAGAGTGTGAATTATTATATTTATTAAAATTATAAATATTTTTATCATTGTTAAACACTCGATAGACACTTTATTTCCATTTTTAGAACATTTTCTTCATTTTTATTAAAAATAAATGCCTTTTTGATGTGATGTTATGAGAAAAGGGAGAAGAGCTAGCTCAGCAAAAGGCAGATTCGACCCTGGGTTAATCGCATCACAATTCGCGCCATTTCTACATGCCTTATACGCTACTGCTTACACCACTGAAGGAGTTGCATCACATGCATCGTTTTTAACCTTGTCTGACATTGGTGGGCAGAGTTAGTGTAAATTTGTACTTCGTAATAGATTTCGAATAATCTTGTTGTATGTTTGCATTAATATTCTTTTTTTTTTTACCACATTGGCAGATTTTACTTTAGTAAAAATACACTTAATGTAGATTTCCCCCAGGAAAAAAAGACTAAATATCTGAATCATTTACTTATATAGAAAATTCATCTTGATTTAAGTTTTTAGATATTTGTACTTTAACACAAAAACACTCAAAAAGAAAAGCATTTTTGCAATGTGAATTAATGTATTTGAACATTTTAAAAAGGGGGAGGAGACCGAAAGAAACTCTGGGTTTACCGAAGAAAACCTGCTCCTGACCAGGGTAGGTTCACAGAGTAATGGTAACTGGCTCTGAGTAAAAGTTACCTCCCTTTCAGGAATGGGCTTGACTTTACTCTGCTTTCTTGGGTTTGATTTACCTCACATTCTGAAATGGAAAACCCTAATTTCAGGGTTAACATACTCAGAGTTTTCACTTAACCTCCTTTCTGAAACGGGCCCCTGGTGCTACAGCAGTAATAAACTTAAGGCCTGTACACACCGGGATCGCAGACATACAATCGCTGACGTTTAACGCCTCGCGACTAAACAAAGGCCACTGTGAGTGTGCACACCAACGCGAAAAATGCCAGGCGTAAAAGCGTAATAAAAAAAAAAAAATAAAACGCCTCGGGTTCATTTTTTGGCCGACCAATGAGAGTGGCGCGTTTGTTCACGTGCTTGGAGATGCTGAAATTACAGTAAAATACAACTTGGTGGGGTTCAAGCACAAAACTGTCTTGCAGAGTACACATTGATACCAAGACGAAGTAGAGGAAGTAAGTAGTCGAGGAAGACCCCCACAAACTATCCCTGTGTCTATGTTTTTTTTCAAATTTTGGTGGTCTCAATTTTGTTTTGATGTCCAATTATAATATAGATAAAATCCCAGCAAAGTTATCTGCCTTTCACAAACAAATGCTCCTATCTTGGTCATTAATATACAAGCATAATTTTTCTCCTCATCATTATTTTATTTGGAATAAAAGAAACATTCTATATAAACACAAATCTCTTTTTTTTTTTTTTTTTAAGAACTCTTTTGACAATAATATTAAATTAGTTAGTCAATTATATAACAAAGAAGGAATGCTGTTTACTTATGATAATAAATGTGAATTCTATATTTTGTAACAAACATGAGGAAACTGTCTTGCACTTATTTTGGCACTGTACATACTCAGTTACACTATGGTGTAAGGTTCAAAAATGTATCAACGAAAATATTCAGCCATTCAAAATCACTTTCACTCTTGTGGGAAAAGGTACTATTTGGCTTTACTGATTATTCTGATCAAGAAGAACAGTAGACTGGGTAAACCCAGCCTGATCTGCCGCCGATTTGATTTCGCCCGGCAACTCAGTCTGGAAACCCGTACATTAATTTCTACTGCTTCTGTTACACTTTTGCAGGAACCAATCACAGACTGGCTTATCGACCTTGCTCGCTATTGGCGGGTATAACACGATGACGATAGAGAAGCGACGGCAAGCACGAACGTCAGTCTAATTCCTTTTAAACTCTAGACGATGCTGAATGACTTTAGTTTAGCAAACAAATTGCTTGAGTGAGTGTAAATACCACTCACTTTCATGTTTTTTTTTGTTTTTTTAATTTTTTTGCACAACCTGCAAAAATTGCTTGATGCCATTGCTGCTTCTACAAACCGCTGATCAATGCTACAAACTAAACCTGTCTGGAGTTTTCGCGTCGCTCTGCAAAGTACGTCACCCGGATCGTTAATCTGATTGCTTGAAAGACTATCCAATTGCATGAATAATGCTCGTTGATCACTCCTCTTGTGCAGTAGAAAATACATACAGACTCCCCAGACCAATGTTCAATTTTAAATTGAGCTTGGTCTGGTGATAGCCAGACAAGAAGAACAGTGCTTTTATCTAATAAATCTAATTATTAATTATTAATATCTAATTGTTAACCAAATGTCACATTCATAAGTGCAAATTTACCAATAAGATACCAAACTTTATGATCTATATATAGACAGTATCAGAGACTCTTTAAACAAGAAAGCTTTAACCCTCTGGAGTCTGAGGCTGATTTGGGGCTTGGAGAAGTTTTGACATGCTCTGACATTTGTGCTTTTTCAGTTGTTCATAAACATATAAAATGACAAAAGTGTCATTACACTGTATTCAGCACAAACTAGGCTACAGTAATATGTGAGGAACATGTATGTACATGTTTGTGTTTTTGAAGGAATAATGTTTATGCGTGGTTATTGAAAAAACAAAAAACTTAAGTCACTGAAATAAGGCCAAATCTTTCACATTAAATCTGTGTTCACTAGACTTCTGGTTATTGGGGGTTGTAGACTAGAGTTTTTGCTTCAGAATTATGTAAAAATTATGCTGACTATTTCATATAAAACAATAGAGAGATTTAAATTTTGTAAGACACTTTTTGTCAAGAAACACAGTATGTTACCTCTGTGGCATTTCATATAGGCTTTTAGCTTATAAGCATGCACATTTGGAGAAATATTGATGGATTCTTATATATTTATGTCAAATTTCTATACTTAGAAGTAATATTTATTGTCATCACTATGAGTGCTGGATACTGTGTTTTTAATTCATACTTGCAGCCGGAGGGGCTCTCTGTGCACATTTAGTCCACAAAATATTCTAATGAAGAAGAGAACATTTCAGGAATGGTGTTTTTAATTCATACTTGCAGCCGGAGGGCGCTCTGTACACCTTTAGACCACAAATTCATATAAAGAAGAAAAGGAACTAGGAACTAACGGCATGTCTTCTAGAAATCGCTAACCATGGCTTTACCATCCAAATAAACACTTTTCAAGACAATAAATACACGATTGAGACGATGTATGCATGTATTGCCTCTGAATAGCGCTGGCTCCGTGGGCATGGCCGCATTAGCGGGTAATGAGCTGAATCACAGACTTCTGATATTGCTCTATTTTCATACAGATTACATAAACACAGAATGTATGTTTTCGATTTGACTTGCACGATTTAAAACCTGACATTTCAAAGTTTCTTTAGACGTAAGTGTAATTTTTTTTGTCATTAGTATTCATACGTTACAGTTCATTTTCTGAGAACTATCAGATTGGACTTCGTTCAGAGGTAGAGGAGAGATCACGCATCATGTTAGTTTTCTTTATTTTACAAAAAGCACAACATTGTGTTTTTACTCTGAGTGTACACAAATAAAAGAAGACATTCTATAGTTTCAATTGATATATTATGTCTCTATGACAAGAAATGACTGAGTAAATTAAGTCTGTTTTGCTGCAATGTGAAAAAAATCCTAGAAAACGCGCCGACGCGTTTTCAGACCTCAGGGAGTTAAGAATGAAAAGCTTGTGAATTTTATAATAACATACATACATATATATATACATATATATATACAAATCAAATGTATATATATATATATATATATATATATATATATATATATATACAAATCAAATGTATATATATATATATATATATATATATATATATATATATATATATATATATATACATATACATATATACATATATACATATATACATATATACATATATACATACATACATACATATATACATACATACATATATACATACATACATATATACATACATACATACATACATACATATACATATATATATATATACATATATATATATACATATAAAACCTGACATTTATATATATGTATGGCCACTGAGGGGGAATAAAAAAAAGCACTAATTAACTAAATTTACCCAACACAATAAATCAGTGCAAATAGTTTTAATAAAGTTTAGTTTGCAATGCAAACATTCAGTATGTGAGGCTCTTTTTAAATCACTCAGCAAATGTTCTTCTTCAAAAAATTAATTATTATTAACAATATCAAAGTGGAAGTAAGTGTGACGCAAGTTCGTCTTAACGTCTTAAATATATATATATATATATATATATATATATATATATATATATATATATATATATATATATATATATATATATATATATATATATATATATATATATATATATATATATATATATATATATATATATATATATATATATATATATATATATATATATATATATATATATATATATATATATAAATATAAATATATATATATATATATATATATATATATATATATATATATATATATATATATATATATAAATATAAATTATATATATATATATTTATATTTATATTTATATATATATATATATATATATATATATATATATATATATATATATATATATATATATATATATATATATATATATATATATATATATATATATATATATATATATATATATATATATATATATATATATATATATATATATATATATATATATATATATATATATATATATATATATATATAAATATATATATAAATATATATATATAAATTATGTAACGAATGTGTAGCGGTTATTAATCAATTTATGGATGAAATATGAATATAATAAGTCATAAGGTTATGAATAAATTATGATTCATATATCGACCCAATGGGGAATTAAACATATATTGTGAATCAATTACAACGAATTATAATCAATTACATATATGATTAGTTCTGGTTTAATAATTATTTAGAGAAACTGTTCGTTTGTCCAGCAAACTAAGTCCCTCACAGAATATTATAAACGGAGTTATTCTCTGGCCATGAAAATAACTAAAGCATAAAGCGTTAAAGTGACTTGGTCTTCAGTTGGAAGAACAACAGAACAATCGAGCATGAATTAAGTGTTTTAATATATGCAGCTACGAATACAGAGGTTATACATCTAAATATATATATACAAGAAAATACATATATATACACGAGAATGAAAATGAAGAAAAGACAGGGAAAGAAAGATGATCAAAGAATGGCAAATTACACAGTTAAACCCTTTTGAGAGAGCCAGCACAGAAATCAGTTTAGACAAATTTAAGGTAAATGATAATACTTGCTTATTGGTTCAAGTCCGTGAGTAGCAGTTTCAACGCGCTTGGCTTGGTCCTTTCCGAGAGGGTTTCTCCGGCGGGGTTTTCAAAAGAGGTTTAAACTTAAGTAACTTAACCGAAGAGAGAGAGAGAGAAAGGAAGTGGTCCTCCCGAGCTGCGCGCGTGGTTGGGAAGCGCGGTCACCTGAGGCGTCCGGGGAGACGTGCACGAGACGATCGGGAGGTCACCGGGAGAACACAGAAAAGGTGTGTGTTGTTGTTTTTATGGAAACCCAAACTAACACACCTCCTGAATTGTAGCGGCCAATAGATGCGCAGCACTATCTGGCGGGCAAAGTTCCTTGGTTTGGTCTCCTAGATGAATTTGCATACTTAGTGGCCATCAGACCGGATTTCGAGATCGAGTGCTTTCTTCACAGTATCATTAAACACATAGAAAAATGCATATGTCAGCCATGTGACCCACCTCAGTAAATAGCTCGAGTCCGGAGCTTTACGGAGAGACCAAACTCGCCAGATTAGAAAGGCATAGACAAGAAGTTATGGTTTACAGACAAAATTATATCGTTAAAATGCACACTAGCACAAATACACTAATTTAAACACTAGGAAACATGCATAGGCCCTAAAATATATGAAATATATATTTCAGCATAGTGGTAGGATATATATACAGTTAAAAATTTATGTTTGTGTGTTTCTGTATGTGTGTCTGTGTGTGTGTTTTTGTGTGTGCCAGTGTGTGTGGGTGCTGGAATGTGGATCTGGCCCATAGTCCACATGAGGGGCCCCTTTGATGTCCTAAGAGCAAGGAAATTGGGCCTGCTGTGTTACCTCGGAGGGCAACAAAGGTGTCAAGTGGGCTCATCTTTAGTAGACTGTTCGGAGCCGATTTAGTGATTAAGAAACAAAGTTCATCAGGTTAAAAGCATTCTGAAACTCCAAAGTTTATTGACTCTGAACGGATCCATCCAGACGTTACAGATTCCCCCTTTCGGCCAACGAAGTTCCTGCGCGGACTTCGTTGGACGGTAACCAAGTTCGATGGCACATGGATCCGGATGGTCATGCAGCAGGTGGTTCCTACTGGTCCTTGAGGGAGAGCAGATAAGCACCCGTCCATGGATTCTTGCATCCCTTTGATCCCTTGGGATAGGATGAAGGCCAGGCCCAGGGCGAGTGAGTACTTGATTGCCATGGAGAGGCAACGGGTTGTGTTGGCAGGAGTCCAAGCTTGGGCTTTAGGTGGGCTGGTCAGGACAGGCAGTCGTGAGAGTGCTTGGAGGGGTGCATCAATAGGAGTACTGTCACTTAGCTGGGACCCCCCTTTGTCAATCCTCAGTTCCATTCCTGGATCTAAGGTGTGATGGTGATCCCTGGGGGAAGATGGGATTTCCAGTTCTGACTGGTCCTCTTTGCTTGAGAGACAGTGCACCGCCAGATGGCTGCGGTGAAGGATGGAACCCAGGGGTACCTGGATCCACTTACTTGGATTGGGCAGGCTGACACGAGTGGCGGTGTTGTGCTGATTGTAGATTAGGATGGCAGCATGAGTAGGGGTTTGGATGAGCAGTCGATCACCCACAGTCTCGGCTTGTGTTCCGATAACTGGGGTGCGAGGCTTGGCCGGGCAGCGTGTGTCGCTGGTCATGGGCTGCAACCGGCCCATTCCTTCAGTGTGGTTTCTGAGGAAGAGCTGGTTTGGGCAGAAGTACTGAAAGTCTTTGGTGAAACTACACCTGCGAAAGTGGGGAGCCGGGCACAGCCGTGGGTTGCTGTTGTGGTAGGCTACCGCAACTGAGGTGTGTTTCTTGGCATGGGTGTTACGTTGCCGCCACCTGACATTGACCATGTCTTTGGGTCTGCCAGTAGCAAAGTCCAGCACAGTTTGTGTAGGATACTGAGGACTCCTATTCATAGCCACTCTGTCCATAGAGAAGCTAATTTCTCGCAGCAGGTCTGTCAACAGAGCTATAACCAGCTGATTTTGGGCAAAGTCATTCTGGAGGACTGTAAACAGTTGCTTCCTTGAGTTCGCAGTTTGGATCAGCAGGAAACTGTGAGTGCGGAGAACCACCGCAATACCTTTCCAGGATTTGCAGGTGGTTTGCAGGGTTTGGCTCTGTGTTGCGAGTTGCTTTCTCAGTTGTAGGCGGAGCTTGTTGTGCTGCTGATGAGGGGAGCAGGCTGTGATGAGACTCAAGTCTCCTGGTTGGTACAGATGCAACGGCAGTGGCACCTGCCGTGCCATCAGTAGTTCTGTGGGGAACACCTGAGTTGACTCCTGTACGGTGTCTGTGATGGCCATGAGCATCAGAGGAGGTTTTACCGTCCAGTCTTTCTGGTCGACTGACCGTGGAAATGTGATTCCTCGGTTTTGCAGTGAAGCTCGGTGCTTTGCGTTTGCAGTCTGGACATGACGGTAAACTTGACATCCTCTGGCGTGCTCTGCCACATCTTGCTGCATGCTGGGCCAGTGCGCCACTTGTTTTAATGTCTCGTCCGTAGTTCTGGTGCCATGGTGTTTGGCACATGGTGTGTCGTGGGTGTATATCAGTTCACCCCCTTTTGGCCCTGTGGCAGTACAAGCTTTGGCGCTGTGAGGACATCAGGGACATACTTTAGAAAGTTTATTCCCACACGCAGCATGTGGTCGGTCTCGTGCAGTCGTTTGTTGCTAGGGGCCGCCGTGGGACCAGATGCCGGGAACGGGAGGTTGGAGGGGTCTGAGTGGTGGTACAAAACATGTCGAATGGAAATGTTGGAAAGTTTGGTTGTCAGTGGCAGTGGCAGTAAGGTGGGAAATGTTGCAGGAACAGTCCGCTGGCTGCGGGTTGTTGTTGCCACACTAAGGGTGGGTGAATGGGGTGGGTGTGACCATAGCTTGTTATGCAGTGTGCCAGTCTTGGCAAGGGCATTAGTTTGGTCGTTCACACCTTTGTCACGCCCTGGTTGCTTCAAGCATCTTTTCACCTTTTCCCAGTAAACGATCATGTCGTGTGCTTGGGTGAGGTGATCACGTGTCTGGAACATGTGTTGATGTTTCACCTGCTTGTTGCATTCAGTCTTGAAACCAGTTTGTTTCCAGCCCAGAAGATGGCATGTGAAACAAGGTCTGGCAACGTGTGAGTCTGTGCACATGAGTTCCCTGATGTTATGAGCTGAGGAGACGTGAAGGGTTTTGAGGGTAGCTGCTGCTTCACCATATTGACATGACCGGGGACCCCACCTGCTGTTCTGTGGTTGGCAGGGTTGGTTTCTTAACCATCGTACCCCTGCATTTGCCTGTGGGATGCCCTCATGGTTGTAGGAACGTCCATCGACATAGGCCGTGGGCATTCCTTGGCACGCATTCTCTTTGAGGTATCTGTGACAGGCTGGTCGCTGTTGTTGGGGTACCAGTATCTCAAGTGTCAACGCTGGTGTGCTGTTATAGCAGTTTTGACAGGCAGCTGAATCTCCGCTCCGTGCAGACTTGTGCTTTCTGGCACGTTGTGGCAGTGGCACCTGCTGGTTCAGCCTCCTGAAGTCGCTGGTGGGTCGCCACTTGCTGTCTGGTTTGACAATGGACCAGGTAGGGGCTGAATAGGTGCTGTTGCATGGGCAGATAACACCTTTTCCTTCTGTTGAATGAACAACCTCCTGTACTGGTTCATGTGGGGCGATGTGACCTTCGTACTGCCTGATTAAGGTGGGAGGAGCATTTGGGTGTGTTGCACTATGCACTGTGTGAAGTTTAGTGAGACCACAGCATAAAAGGTCTTTGTCAAATGTCACTTTGAATTTGTGCAAGACGTTTCTGAGTTTTTGACAGTCTGCATCATTCTTTAGCGCACTTGCATCTTTCTGGATCTGTTGGCCTTTAGGCTCAAACCTTGGGAAGGGCTCCTCTGTTGTGGTGTTAGCTGTCAGGTTGGCTGTCAGAGGTGCAGCGCTTTCCTGAGTTTCCCAGGCAGGCTGGTTAGCGACTGTGGGTACTGCAAGGTGTTTGTCCTCCATCAGCTCCGTTCTGTGCACCTGTTCTGTGGGTACCAGTTTGATGGAAGTGATGGAGATGCTCTTGGAGGATGCTGTGAAACTTGTGTTGCTTAAGCTTCCTTCTGGGACCATGGCAGCTGGTATTAAGTTAATGACTGTTAACTTGCGTTCAAAGTCATAGGGGCCGTGGTCCATTATCCATTCTAGATGGTGGGCTTTGGGAATGCTGATGTCTGTGACCATGCATTCGTTGAGCCAGCTGTGAACTACGTAGGGTGACACTTCAGTTAGCGGTGTGGCTTTTAGAGCAAGTCCAAGTTCCACGCCTTCATGTGACAGTGTGAAGGAGCCCAGCATGTGGCTTAGGGTTTGACCACATTGCCTGTTGAGCCAACCAGCACCCCCTTTGGTGTAAGGTGGTACTACAATTTCCTGTATGTTGATCCAAACAGCACCCCCTTTGGTGTAAGGTGGTACTACAAGTTCCTGTATGTTGATCAGGATGCAGACCTGTTGGATAGTCTGGCCTGACAGGAAGTTGGCAGTGTTGACAGGAACAACAGGAAGCTGTACAGTCATTGGGGCCCACAACAACTCATTTGCACTGTCCGTATGAGCATTAGAGTGCATCAGGATGTCTGGAAGGACCAGGAAGTGATGGGTTAAATGCCGGTTGTTCCATTTGAAGTTCACAACGCAGATGTCCTTGACGGTCATCATGGTTGACAGACGAAAGTCTAGTGGAAAGTGTGTTTGCTTGTTGACAAATGGGAGGTCCGGTGTTCCTTCACTGAGAGCATTTAACAGCGTGTGGCTGAAGGCTGAGTTGTCTGCCCACAGTGTGAGAATAATGTCTGTTGTAGTTACATCATTCAGCTGTGAGTCTGTCATGACCTTGGAGCAGAGGGAGCTACAGTCTATGGTGGGTTGAAGTGTGCCGGGTAGCGAACTTGAACTGTGCTCTAAGACCGGGTTCCCGCGGTTAGCTGGGAGATTTCCCGCGACCTCTGTGACCTGACCGTCTGGCTCAGGTGGCCTGGGTGACTGGGAAGGCAGAAGTTCACACACTTGAGCCCAGATTTTCAGTGGTCTGGCGTTCAATAAGGGCTCAAAACAGTCTAGCAGGTCTTTGTGAGTGGAACAGAGAAACGTGTCCATTTGCGCTACGCACACAGGAGGTACCAGGCTCACTCGACCAATGGTGTGGTGTGTGGGAGCTGTGTGTTCAAGGTGGACCTCATTTGGACTGTGCGACTGCACATTCAGCTCACATCTTTGTGACTTGAGAGTCTGAGTTTGTCTTTCAGCTTCATTTCTCAGTCTTTCAAAAAGGTAAGGACAGGTTTCTGGACAGTGATCGGAGTCTGGGTAACTGGTTGGAATTTCTACAGTCTTTTTAGACGCAGTTCTCTGCTTGGCTTGAGCTTCGTCGACCAAGTCTCGCGGCTGCTGAATAGACATGCTGCTTGAGCAGGCCAAGGCTGCCAGATGATCACTCACCGCAGGGTGCAGCTCTCGGAGAAGCAGAGGGTTGAAGATGAAATCTTCCTCCGTTGCTGGCTGGTTACGTGCTCCGTAGTACCCTCTTTGCATTCGGCTGTAGAAAGTGTATGGGTTATTCAGTCTGCCCCGTTTTAGGTCCATGGCAGCAGGGAGCCCTTGATCTGATGCAGGGTCAGAAAGCTTTTGGATCAGAACCTGTCGCAGGTGCTGGCAGTTGGATGTGACAGCTGCTGGCGAAGGTTCTTGGCCGTTGGACGTTTTGGGCAGTGGACTTTTAACCCCATTTGGAATTAGGGCTTCTTGACTGGTTAGGGGAAACTCTGTGATGTGTGTTTCCCCTCCCATGCCACTTTTCAGTACTCTGTAACCAGTGTCAAGTTCATTCACATAGTCTCTTTGTTGTTTCGGAGCCATAACTCCTTTCTGGGCCTGTTTGAGATGATTTTCACAGGTCATGGCTTTAGTGTGTCTGTCTTTCAGCTTAGTTTCTGCTTTGGCTAGGGGAGCTTCGCTGTGTTGGAGTTTTCCAGTCAGTTTTCTACGCTCCACCTCCAGGTGGAGCTCTGCAAGGGCTTTTTGAAGTCTTTGCAGCTCCTCCTGCAGCTTGGGTTTGGATTCGTCCGCTGTCCAACGCTGGTCCTGGGTCTCGACGAGTCGCTGATCGTGGTGACGATGAATCTGGGCCTGATTCCTCCGGGCGTCCTCCGCCTGGAGCTGGAGGTTGTGGGCGATGGCTCGGATGACTTTCGCCCATTCTTTGTAGCTCGGCATTGGATCGTGGGCCATTAGTCGATTCAGGTTGTCGTCCAGCTGCTCGTTGCTTAGGTGCTGGGGATCCACAGCGTCGTTGGGCAGGATTGTGCTGGTCAGGGAGCCCAACCCGGTCTTGAGTCCGTCCCCATGGGTGCTGGGGCTGGCTGCTCTGAACACGTTAGCTTGCTGTTGGCGAGAGAAAGACAGCACAAACAGAACCAATGCGAGCACGCGCAGGGCTAACGACTTATAATAATGCATGATTATATAATTCTTTGGTTTGGTTCCAGTTAACTGGTGCAGACAGTTAGTGGAATGTAGGCTAGACACTTAATTGTCGATAGCCAAAAGGACCACGCGGGTCAATTTGTGTGGGTGAGTGCCGGATTTGAATAAAGATTTTGACAGGCGGTAGCCCTAAGAGTCCTTTGATGACTCTCGCTGCTCGGTCGTCTATCTATTACTCAGTTTTCCGTGATGGCTCTCACAGGCTCTGCTTTTACATGAACTGAAAGAAACAAACACAGTAGAGAAGCAAAACAGAACAGGGTGGATGCAATTAAATGAGAAATAGAGCAGTAAACAAATAGAAAGGAATAAAAATAGAATCGCAATAAACTAAAACAGAAGGGCTAGAGGGGAGAAGTGAAACTTAAACTTCCTATTCCAGCTGGGTTTATGACGGTGTCAGGCGAGTGCACGGTTGCGTCATAAAACCTAGAGGGATGGTATGGATCGAGAGCCTAAGGGTTGGCCCGCACCTGAGTAATTGAAGAATATGTAATATTCTGTGGCTTTCAATTAGGTGAAGTGACTGTATGTCACTAATTTAGGCCTGGGTGAATCGTGGGTGCTCAGATAAGAACTCAATGGCAGGCCACCTTTCCTCGCCGATCAAACACTCTACTGCGGTGTCCGTGGCCACCTGTCCCCTTTGTACCACGGTGCAACCTCTCAAACAGGGAACACCAGCACAATTGCGCACTTTGGCAAGGTATTTGCGCCAACGGCCCGAGTGACCAGTCAAGATTGAGTTTTCCCTGAACTCAGAGTCTGTCCCCTTTACGGGCAGTTACTCCAAACGGGCGGTTCTGTCATGCAGAAGCCTGAGCAGGGAAATTAAACAAAATTGCCGCTTGTTGTCACCCCGGGTCTCGTTGCCTCCCTGTACCTGATACACAACTCGCTGATGTCCTTGCGTGTTGCCCGTGATACGAGGTCAGAATGTCCACGATTCACACACGGTTAGTGTAAGAAACGCCAGGCCAGGTAGCTCCACTCACTGGAACTCACTGGAGCAACCGTCAGCTCACCCCAGGGCGCTAAAGGGCCTTATCTGCAAGTGCACAAACAATCAGGTAAACACGACTTAATTGTAAATTTAAAACTCAATTTAAATCTTGTTTAAATAGAATTTAACTAATTAAGTGTGTAGGATAAAAGAGTAGGGGTCTAAAATGAACTAGCTAGAAGCAGAAAAGTAAAGATAACAGAAAACAAAAACAAATCAGATGCACTTGATTCAAATTTGAATTAAACTCTGTTCAATTCAATTTAAATGAGTGCATAGAATAACAGGATGGGAAAAAGCGAAAAGAGGATAATTCAGAGGCACTTGATTCAAATTTGAATTAAACTTGTTCAATTAAATTTAAATGAGTGCATAGAATAACAGAATGGGAGAAAGAAAAGAGAAAGCCTTCCCTATTTGCAGATTTTTCCTAAAGAGAATTGCTTGTTGATAGCAAAATGCCAACTGATTGACACTACTTAATTTTAAAATTGAATTAAATGTTATTTAATTAAATTCAAAAATAAGTGTATGAAATAAGGGAGGCTTGGGTGTGCGTGAATATTATTGCCAGCCAATAACACACAGGACCCAGAACTAAGAGTGAATAAAATAAAACATTAAGTAATAAAGGGAATGAGTTTCCAAAGTAAACTAAAGAAATAACTTGAGAGAGAGAAAAGACAAAAAGGGAATGGATGAAATAACACAAAGTGGAATAAAAATAAAATAAATAAACTGAAATAAAATAAAATAAAGTAGATCTGTGAATACAGGAAAAAGAATACAAGGGAAAAGAGAATTGACTTATCTGACAGTGTCCACCAGGGCGCACTCTCAGAAAGTGAATTCCCTTGTTGGAAGGGAAACAATTTAAATTAAAAATTTAAACGTGTTTAAATTAAATTTAAATCAGTAAACCACATTCCAACAATGATTGGAAAGCATAACCACCAAAAGCAAATTACTTTTACAACTCCCCGCAGTATAGAGAAGCAAAAGATAACTTGGAGATAATTTCAGTTCAAAGTATGGAGCGGCTTTAACTCAGAACGTCCACGCGGTGGCGTCACTGAGTCCACACAACCAATAAGTAGGGAGGGGTGGCACACCTGAGCAGACTGCCCTCTGGCGTCTGGTCAGAGTTACTGCATCCCCTTTCTTTAATTCGTGATACAAAAACGAGCGCGCTTGTGGGTTTCTGACCCTTACGCTGTTTTAACTGCACGGTCACGATTACAACTATAGAACCTCAGCGGATTCTTTCATAAATATATGTGTACCGTTTTACTCACGGGTACACAACTCTGGGAATCAGTCCCTTTGGTGCAAACTTTAATGCACGCGAATATGTAACTTTTGCGGGATTGCTTCGCCGCTGTTACTAATCAACATTGGATCAGAATGCTGATACGAGCTCCAAATTATTACACATCAATCGATAAACCAGACGGACTGCTTTTCCGATTAGATCTGTAACGGGGATCACGTGGTTTTGGGTAGCTAGTCCAAACGACGTAACCCAGGAGCAAACCGGCTATTGTGAATTTTTGGACGACACAAGAAATTCAGATTCAATAGCGGGTAAATATAATGAGGCCTCGAAAGAGTGGTCGCAGGAATCTCGCCACGACCCTCTAAACTCGCTGAACACGATTCAATTCGTTTATTCAAGCGGAAATTAATATTCAAAACTGTAACTTACTGCAAAGATTGTCGTCCTTCACAGATACGAGCTTGAGATATCAATGGACTGCAGTGTATTTCACGGTCAACCAAGGCTATGCCTGCAGTGTTTCTAGACACAAACAGCAGCTTGTTAACGGTGCGTAGTGAGGACCCGTGCGTCTTCTCACTGAATAAAGCGCGCATGTAAGTTAAATCATACAAAATTATTCTACATTGCTCTTTTACCGAAAACCAAGTTTAAAACGTTGCTCGCGAATCCTCCACCAAATAATATATGTAACGAATGTGTAGCGGTTATTAATCAATTTATGGATGAAATATGAATATAATAAGTCATAAGGTTATGAATAAATTATGATTCATATATCGACCCAATGGGGAATTAAACATATATTGTGAATCAATTACAACGAATTATAATCAATTACATATATGATTAGTTCTGGTTTAATAATTATTTAGAGAAACTGTTCGTTTGTCCAGCAAACTAAGTCCCTCACAGAATATTATAAACGGAGTTATTCTCTGGCCATGAAAATAACTAAAGCATAAAGCGATCGAAAAAACGTTAAAGTGACTTGGTCTTCAGTTGGAAGAACAACAGAACAATCGAGCATGAATTAAGTGTTTTAATATATGCAGCTACGAATACAGAGGTTATACATCTAAATATATATATACAAGAAAATACATATATATACACGAGAATGAAAATGAAGAAAAGACAGGGAAAGAAAGATGATCAAAGAATGGCAAATTACACAGTTAAACCCTTTTGAGAGAGCCAGCACAGAAATCAGTTTAGACAAATTTAAGGTAAATGATAATACTTGCTTATTGGTTCAAGTCCGTGAGTAGCAGTTTCAACGCGCTTGGCTTGGTCCTTTCCGAGAGGGTTTCTCCGGCGGGGTTTTCAAAAGAGGTTTAAACTTAAGTAACTTAACCGAAGAGAGAGAGAGAGAAAGGAAGTGGTCCTCCCGAGCTGCGCGCGTGGTTGGGAAGCGCGGTCACCTGAGGCGTCCGGGGAGACGTGCACGAGACGATCGGGAGGTCACCGGGAGAACACAGAAAAGGTGTGTGTTGTTGTTTTTATGGAAACCCAAACTAACACACCTCCTGAATTGTAGCGGCCAATAGATGCGCAGCACTATCTGGCGGGCAAAGTTCCTTGGTTTGGTCTCCTAGATGAATTTGCATACTTAGTGGCCATCAGACCGGATTTCGAGATCGAGTGCTTTCTTCACAGTATCATTAAACACATAGAAAAATGCATATGTCAGCCATGTGACCCACCTCAGTAAATAGCTCGAGTCCGGAGCTTTACGGAGAGACCAAACTCGCCAGATTAGAAAGGCATAGACAAGAAGTTATGGTTTACAGACAAAATTATATCGTTAAAATGCACACTAGCACAAATACACTAATTTAAACACTAGGAAACATGCATAGGCCCTAAAATATATGAAATATATATTTCAGCATAGTGGTAGGATATATATACAGTTAAAAATTTATGTTTGTGTGTTTCTGTATGTGTGTCTGTGTGTGTGTTTTTGTGTGTGCCAGTGTGTGTGGGTGCTGGAATGTGGATCTGGCCCATAGTCCACATGAGGGGCCCCTTTGATGTCCTAAGAGCAAGGAAATTGGGCCTGCTGTGTTACCTCGGAGGGCAACAAAGGTGTCAAGTGGGCTCATCTTTAGTAGACTGTTCGGAGCCGATTTAGTGATTAAGAAACAAAGTTCATCAGGTTAAAAGCATTCTGAAACTCCAAAGTTTATTGACTCTGAACGGATCCATCCAGACGTTACAATTATATATATATTTAACAGAGGTCTCTTTTGTCACTGGAGTACCATTATCAAAATACAGGTTAAGTTCAGCAGATTTAAGAGAATGATGAGTACCAAAGAGCATACATAATGATTTTTTCATATTGAGTTTTAAGAAGTTACTTTTAAGCCAATTTTGAAACTGATTTAAGATCTGTCTGTAATTTGTTCTGAAGAAGAAATGAGTTGGAACTTGAAAAATAGACAACAGTATCATCTGCATATAAATGTACTTGACAATTATTACATACTTGGGGGAGATCATTAACAAAAATAGAAAAAAGAAGGGGGCCAAGGATAGAACCCTGTGGCACACCTTTCTCCATAATACATTCATCAGACTTTGCATCTTTAAATTGAACAAACTGACGTCTGTTATGGAGATAAGCATTAAACCATAAGAGAGCATTTCTATTAAAACCTATGGATTTAAGCTTGTCCAGGAGCAAGTAGTGATCTACCAAGTCAAAAGCCTTGGAGAGGTCAAGCACCTGTACATTGGTTCTTGTCACAGGAGGAGAATACATCGTTAGTGAATTTAAGTAAAGCAGTTATAGTAGAATACCCAGAACGAAAACCTGATTGATAAGGAGATAATATGTTTGATTGATTAAGATATTTATATAATTGTTGATAAATAATATTTTCAAATATTTTGGTAACTGTACAAATAATAGAAATTGGACGGTAATTACATAAATCTGTATTGTCACCTCCCTTAAATATTGGAGTTACTCTTGCTGTTTTCCAAACAATTGGAATAGAACTCAAATCTAAAGACATATTATATAAATCAGAAAGTGGATGTATTAATATACTGGATCCAAGTTTAAGAAATTTGGCTTCCAACCCATCAGGTCCAACACTACCATTTTTTAATTCAGAGATGGCTTGAAATACTTCAGATGGCTGAATTCTAGAAAATGAAAAAGATCCATCAGTTTGATTTGATGAACTAGAAGAAACTAAATAATCAGAATATAGTGAACTACTAATTTGAGAGAAATGTGCGTTAAATGCCTGAGCGATCATAAGAGGATCAGAAATAACATGATCATTTGCAATAACGCTATTAATAGAGTCATTTAGGGATGTCCAGATCCGATCATGTGATCGGAAACCGAGCCCGATCACGTGGTTTCAGACTCGATCGGAATCGGACGTTACCTCCCGATCAGGACTCGGATATATATATATTAGGGGTGCAACGGTTTTCGGTAAAAAAAATCGAACCGTACCGTATCGTTTGTTTAAAATAGCAACGTGGAAAACAGACAGAGTTCAAATAATGTACGTTTCATTCGATGGATGCGCAAAACGTTACAACAACGATAATCAAAAAGCGTGGACAAAACAGTCACTCTTGTAAACTGTTAACTGCGAGTGCCGTCTGCTCTCATGTCCAGTCATTTACGCCGTCATCACCCGGGTGTCGATACAGGTGAGATCTGAACAGCACATGTTGCTGTCTGTGTTTAAACTAACTCATTTAAGCCTTGTTGATTTAAACCTTCAAGAACAAGACGCGAAAGAGTGAGAAGATTTGTGTGCGCTCATCCGAAGCGCGCACACAAATTTTCTCTTTCACGTCTTGCGCTTCAGCGGACAAATTCATACAAAAATTATTTAAAAATGCCCGTCCTAGCGAGTATCCTAGCAAACATAAGTGTCTTAAGTGAACGTATATTAGTCGAGAAAGACAGCGCATGTGGAACAGTATAGGTATGTACTGGATCGTGCATGTCTTAAAGGGAGAAAAACTATTTCTGCTGCCTGTTTTTTATGTTAAATAAAACAACAAATAAAGAAATCACTTACTGCTCTTGACTGAATAGTTTTTGTAACTTCAATAATGATTAATCTTTATTTATTTTATACAGTAAAGATGCAGTGATATTTTATATTTGATTACTTTATCCTTTTTCTGTACGTGAAAACGACTGTTAGATACCTGAAAAACCTGAAAAGCACTGTTTCATGTTCCTGGATCTGTTTTTTCGCTCTTTTTTATTCTTTTTCATGTATTATAGAAGTATCGGATCGGGACTCGGTATCGGTAGATACTCAAAATCAAATGACTCGGACTCGGACTCGAGGGCAAAAAAACGTGATCGGGACATCCCTAGAGTCATTATTTGATTTATTAAGGAGGTGATCTAGATGTTTCCAGAACTGTTTAGGATTATTCCAATTTTGACTAAAGGCATCCTTATAATAGTTAGATCTTGCATTCCGAGTTTGTGTTTTGCAGTGGTTCCTAAGTTGTCGATATACTTTCCGATCAGTAGGGTTGTTTACATTTTTCCCACGCTCGATCACATTTTTTAAAAAGGCATATTAAATCAGGACTAATCCATGGGAGATGTCGACCTTTCACACGAATCGTTTTAAATGGAGCATGTTGATTAATTACATTGTTAACTTCAGAATAGAAGAAATCCCATGCATTCTCAACAGAAGGAATTAAATAAAATCTAGTCCAATTAATATTAGCCAGGTCATTTATAAATTGTTCAGTATTTATGTTTTTGCATTGTCTGACTTTAATATATTTGGGTGGTAATTTGGGTATTTTGATTTTCCACACACAGAAAACAATTGAGGGGTCACTAAAGCTGTCAGACAATATACCCGATGTACTTATTCTATCTGGATTTGTAACTAGTATCCAGTCAAGCAAGGATGACGAACAGCGACCAATTCTGGTTGGTTCTTTTACTAACTGAGTAAAATTGGCCTCTGCAATCATATTTCTGTCACTCGAGGAGGAACGGTGAAGCCAATTGCAGTTAAAATCACCAAGAACCACGATTTCACTGTTTTTTCTGAGATAATTAATTGTATTAATAATTGACTTAATTGAATCAGATGAAGCAGATGGTGGTTTATAGATATTAGTTATAATTATATGTTTATTGTCGTGAAAAATTATTTTTACAATGAGTGATTCAAAATTAACCGGCTCAACAGTTGGAATGAGAAGTTCACCTGTTAAATTTGTAGAAACATATGTTACTAACCCACTTCCCCTGGAGCCTCTGTCAGCTCTAAAAAGAGCATAACCATCCATCTTTATATCAACATCTGATATTTTATTGTGTAACCATGTTTCAGAAAGGGTGATAATATGAGGCTTATGATAGGAAACCCAAACTCTCAGAAGATCAATTTTTGGTACTAGACTTATTATGTTAAGGTGGATTATTTTTAGACCCTTAAACGATTCTATTCCTCAAATTTAATAAGTATGAGATGGGGCATAGGAGAGAAAGAGGACATAAAGCAGAAGAAATACATTGACAAACACACAACAGACAAACACACAGACAAACAGGACATGACATACATAAAAGTGAAAAATAGGAGGCTCACTGCAATTGCAGATAACTGGTACAGCCTGCTCGTCTCTACTACTTTAGTTAAATGTAGGGGTAATAATATAATAAGGAAACTCAAACAGACATAAAAATGTGTATTAAATCACCAAAGAAGATAAACTCAAAATAGCAAGCACATAAAAAAAAAAAAAATCATAATTTGCCCACTAGATATTTCAGTGAATTACACTTACTGAGGTCTCACGACATTAGCATAGTAGCCTAATGTGCGACAGAACACCGCAGAATACGGCAAACATAAAACATACTTGTAGAGTCATTAGAAAAACAAAAAACTTAAAGAAGTGCTTGCAGTGACATGACCAGGCATGTACAGTACTTAAGTAAGAAGTTTAAAGTATTTACCGTATATGGTGTATCTTTCGTAATATCAAACATTATTCAGCCGTTAGAAGAATGACCAGTCCAGAGTTATAAGTTGACATGGAGAAGAGACGAAATCCCGAAAAAACTCATATGCTTCCCCGGGAGTGTGAAAAAGCTTGGGTTTGCCATCAATAATGACTCTCAAAGTAGCAGGGTATAGAAAAGAGTAACTTTTGCCTGCTTCACGCAGCTTTTTCTTGATGTCATCGTATTGGCGGCGTCTTTTAAGCAGATCTATGCTGAAATCGGGATTGATGTATATGCGTCTGCCTTGGAAACTGAGCTCTTTTTTCTCTTTGGCCAAACGCAAGATTTTTACTTTATCCTGGAAGTGTAGAGACTTTACAAGGATAGGCCGTGGAGATCTCGCATTACTTATGGAGCTGTATGTAGGAGAACGATGAGCCTTTTCAATCACTGGCGGTGTGGGAAAGCTGTCACTGCTGAAAAGGTGGCATAGAAGCTGAATTATGAAGCTTGCCGTGTCGGTGCCTTCACTGTGCTCTAAAACATTATTGAAGTGAAGATTGTTAACCCTGCTCCTGTTCTCGGCATCATCGGCTTTTTCCCTCAGGTATGTGTTCTCCTTTTCAAGCACAGCAACTCGCTTAGTCAGATCTTCGATGTTACATTCATTAGCACTTACACGATGCTCTAACTCTGTGATTTGGTCACATAGTGTAGATAGTGACCCTTGTATATTGTTTAAAGTAGTCTGCACAGGTAGAATCATATTGTCAATATGGGCAGTCATTTTACTTTGTTGTATGGCACCCAAGATTGTTTGGAGGGAAAACTCATTGATCCATATTCTCCATTGTGACAGTGTTTGATAGAAATTCTTTCAACTGTTGATAGAACAAACTTTTAGGTTTAACTTTAGATCACATGAATTTTATAGCACCTACTCAAGAAGTCAAGTTAATAATGCAGCAGGCTGAGACCTTTTGGAGCACTCATTCAGTAGCGGCCATTTTGATTTATGATTATTATCAATGTTGAAAACAGTTATTTACATTTTTATTTCATGATGCTATGATAAATAGAAAGTTCAAAAGAATAGCAATTTGTCTGAAATCTAAATCTTTTGTAACAAACTGTAACGCATGCGGACTCATGGTAAGATCCATCTGCAAGCTTTATTGAAGTTAGAGTGGTCGTACAGGCAGGGTCAGACAGGAGCAAACAGGAATCACAAGGAACAGGCAGAATCGTGGTCAAAATACAGGCAATGGTCAAAGGCAGGCAGATATCAGTCACAGAACAGGATAACAAGGCAAGGGTCAAAGACAGGAACAGACAGGAACAAACAGGAAAACAGGATAACGCTTGGAATTGACACGCAGGGTAATCAAGACTTCGCGATTGGATGGTGTGAGTGAGAGTCCTTTTATAGTCCAGGTAACAAGCTGCAGTGATTAGTGAGGAGTGTGTGCATGGCGACAGGTGATTGTATGTGGCGACAGGTGATTGGTGTAGAGTGAACATGTGACTGGCAGGGAGGATTGTGGGAAGTGTAGTCCGGGAACTGACAGGAGCAGACTGTGATCATGACACAAACACTACCGTTCAAAAGTTTGGGGTCAGTAAGAATTTTAATTTTATTTTTGGGGGATAGAAATAAAATTAATACTTTTATTCATCAAGGATGAGTTAAACTGATCAAAAGTTACAGTAAAGACAATTATAATGTTAGAAAATATTCTATTTTAAATAAATTCATTTCTATTCATTGAAGAATTTTGAAAAAAAAAAAATTGTACACTGTTTTCAACATTGATAATTGTAACAAAGGGAGACTCAGGCAGAGATCCATCTGCAAGCTTTATTACAAAAGTAAGCATGGTCGTACAGGCAGGGTCTAAGCAGGGGCAAACAGGAACAGCAAGGGCTAGGCAGAATCGTAGTCAGGGTACAGGCAGTAGATCGAAGCAGGCAGATATCATTCACAGTCCAGGAAACAAACAGTCCAGGAGGTATGCAGCAAGGAATCATAAACAGGTAACCAGGCAGGATCAAGAACAGATAGGTAGACAGGATACAGGGAAACGCTCAGAAATGTAACACAAGTGAAAACAAGACTTCTGGTGAGCAGAAGATACTTCTTTTAAAACATTAAAAAATCTTACTGACCCCAAACTTTTGAATAGTAGTGTGTGTGTGTGTGTGTATATATATTATATATATTATATATATATATATAATATATATATAATATATATATAATATATATATAATATATATATAATATATATATATAATATATATTATATATATATTATATATATAATATATATAATATATATAATATATATTATATATATATATATTATATATATTATATATATATATATATATATATATATATATATATATATATATATATATATATATATATATATATATATATATATATATATATATATATATATATATATATATATATATATATATATATATATACACATACATACACACACATACTGTGGTAACACTTAACTAATGTTAACTAATGAACCGTATTGTAAACTACATTAGTTAACATGAACTAATAATGAACTGCACTTATACAGCATTTATTAATCTTTGTTAATGTTAATTTCAACATTTACTAATACATTATTAAAAGCTTGTTAACATTAGTTAATGCACTGTGAACTAACATGAACAAAGAATGAACAACTGTATTCTCATTAACTAACACTAACGAAGATTAGTAAATACAGTAACAAATGTATTGCTCATTGTTAGTTCATGTTAGTTAATCCATTAACTAATGTTTAACAAATGAAACATATTGTAAAGTGTTACCCATACGGTCAGGGAGTGAATTTACATGTTCACTCTGCGCATCGCCAGTGAAAATCGCTTGGGTATGAACACAAAAAAGTCGCGAAAAAAGCTGGCGATAAACATGTGCGGTATTCGCCCCAGTGTGTACAGGCATTTAAACTTAATGTAAACACTCTTCAAACTCTGCTGTCATAGTGAAGCAACATGTGAACATTTCTCACTGAATGTTAAATTGACATACGTGCTTGAAAACAACAGAAGTTTAGGATTGTGCAGCAGTTCGTTCACACTAGTACCTGTGCTTCACAAGGACCAAATGTCACTTAGGTTTATAAAAAATTCTTCAGGTGCGTCTGTAATTCAAACGGCTTAAAATAAAAAAATAAAACATGCCAGGCATTTTATTGAGCTTAAAAAAAAAAAAAAAAAAACTACAGCTACCAACTACAGATGGGTTACTGTAATGTTTTTAGGAGGTAGACAATATCATTAGATCAGTATAAAAATAATTATGCCATACGTAGACCATATATTGGGGAGTTCACTCTCTCATATAGGACATTACACCTTCAGTCACCAAAACTGCTCAAAACCACTGAGATACACAGCTGAAGGAAGATGTGAGCTTAGTGAGCAGGATTTCAATGTGTCAAGGCGATTGTGGTCCCAAATCAGAGTTAAAATCTGAGCACACACAGGCAGCAGAGAATTAACCAACAAGTCAAACAACAAGAATCTTTGCATAGTTTTTGTGGGGTGCCAGCCGCCACACACAGACTACATATATGCGACACAAAACAGTGAACAATGTAAAGTTGTGAATTGAGCGCATCAAAATGTACTTCTACTTGTATAAACGTACTTGCCAATATTGTGCACTATCAACTTTCCTCAAGCTAAGAAAACAACTTGTAGAATATAAATCCATCACAAATCCATATTGGTAAGAACTGCTGATGAGTTTTGCTGCGTTTAATGCATTAACTAAATGTTTAAAGTCTCCCGATCTTACCCCGATTCGCAAAGATACCCTTATAAAAATTATTTATAATTTTAGCTCTTGGGTCAGATTCTTCTTTGCGGGGTTACCTCACGTACCTACAGAAAGAGGTGGGTTGCAAGACCATTTTGAGTGGGATGCGGAGTGTGTGGTTAAAGAAACAACAAAAATGTAATTCAAATTGACATTAAATGTCAATAATGTGTGTCATCATTCTAACATTGTTTTTGTAACTTGTTACTAAAAAGTCTCACCTCAGAAAAACAAACTTTCCTGTCCTGTCAGACATTATACTGTGCTCATGATGCACACTCTACAATTGCGATCACAAGTACGGAGATATGCGCAAATGCAACATGCAACATTGTAGTTAAGTTGTCAATTAGTAAGTCATGAAATTGTCAAAAAAGTACCCATAACCTACATAACTGGTAAGTTGTTTGTTAGCTTGGAAGGATGTCCATGAAGGAATGATGTTTATTCTATTCATCAGGATCAATGTCCATGTGGTTTGACACTTCATGTCAGTACTGTGTATTTACTATGCTAACTGTAGTTTCAGTAAACTTAATACCACTTTATTTTCACTTTGTGTTGTTTTATATATTTTTGATGACTGTGGTGGCTCATACCAACTTACTAACTTTATTGTATTAACAAAAACTAGTTTAGGACTGCTATTTAATAGCCTTACATCATACTATTTATTCATTAGTGTTAGTTTATGTGCATGTTAAGTAAAGTGGGATGGTACTTGTGTGTGTCAGCCATTTTTGAGAAATAAATTTGCTTCATTCAAAGTCCTAAATATATGGGTCCCGGCTTAATGACCGTGGGAAAAATGTGGGTCTGATCTTTACCTATGCTAAAACAAGAGTAAATATCGCCATGGCTTTTGAAAGGTGGCTACAATGCCAATATATGAAGGGATTGAAGACTGACACAGAGCTGGCGCTTTTTCTGCTGAACAGGTAAGACATTTCTGTGGCTCAGTAGGTAGCTAGTTAATTTGCAATGTGTGATCTGATCTGACTGAGCAATCGTTAGGTCAGGACATCAGTAAGATGATTTTAAAACATTTACGTTTCCATTTGGTCAGAACAAAAGCAGTGGATGTTAATTATTCAGATGACCTTTTTCCGGTATGCCTAATGTGGGACATACTACTTATTGTCATATCGATGTAGTGACAGATCTGTTCTAATGTGGTGATCACAGATTCATAACATAAGTAACTTGCGATTTTATGTTTCAAACAGAGATGGTGATAGAAAGGGAAAAGTTCCATACTGCAACTTTAATGCCAAAGACACTCATATAAATGTTTATATATGCACACTGAAAATCTTCTTTTGTGAATCTCTCCTGATTAGCATGGCTGCTCTTTTTTTTTTTTTTTTTTTTTTTTTTTTTCCCAGTATTTAAAATGATTTGCGTTTACTTGGTGGTAACACTTGTGTTTGCCTCCAAGCCCACAGATGCTGTATGTGTGTTCCTTTCTGAGGGAGGGAGGGGTTGGGGGATTGAATTGGCAAGCCACTGCACTAATTCAATATGTAAATGAAATGTAACAACAGGAGCAAGAGGCCCAGCACCGCAGCTTGACGCACAGCTCAATGCAGCTGTAATTGCATTTGCATTATAGCAATAGCTCTCTCTCTTATGGAAATTCTTTTTTTTTTTTTTTCCTAAAGAACTGTGGGTTTTGAAAAGGCCGCTTTCTTCCCTGACTAATTTCAATAATATTTGCATATTCATTACAATTAAGATGACTTTAAGCTTTTGGTTTTTAAGTTAAATTGTATTTCTCAAGAGATGACAATGGCAGAAATTATGTGGAACTGAAGATTATGTGGAACCGAATATTTTATTTTTTTATTTTGAAGGGTTTTCAGCTGCATCTCAATTCCTACATGAGGCCATTTGGACACGTGTATTGTTAAAGGAGTAAATTTGTAAAAAAAAAAAAAAAAAAAAATTGTAATGTAACAGAAGAACTGCACATCAGATTCAGTTATAATCACATTATTAGGTAAACAAGGAGACATTATGGGTAGCACTCATCTATTCGTGGAGGTGGAAAAACAGTACTTTATGACCTACAGATTTCTTGTAAAAAGATTCAACCCTCTACCGCATAGTGTTGCCATATGGCAACATTCTCTTTGTGTTAATTTCCTTGCCACCGTCTCTTTAAGAGAACATTCTAGTTTTTTTTCGTTGGTAAGAGAAGACCTTAGTTTAGCCAATGATGTGCTTTGGTTAAGTCACATCACATGCAATTTTTTTCTGTGACGCGATATCTGACAGACTGCCGTCTCTTGATGGTAGTTGCTAAACTAAAACGTCAGTAACAAAAAAGGACCCGCCCATGTCACATTCACAGAAAAATTTTTAACATCATCTCAGGTAAGGTATGATGACATATTCACCACTCAAAAAAGTTATGAAATTAGTTTTTGGTAAATCGAGAAAATGTCTGTTTTCACAATAATGGAATGTCACAATAATGGAATGCCATTATTATAATAGGTTAGCTAGCTAGCAAAAGTTAGCTGCACTCTGTTAAGCTATAACAATAAAAACATTAATGCTAGTGATATAATGTTGATTAGTCGTATGTTAAGGACTGCCATGGCATTTGTATTATGGATTAAATCATATCAGAGATCTGCCATCACAGCCAGTACTACTGGCTCAGACCAACCACTGGCCTACCATGGTGTTTAAAAAAAGGCAGGTGCAAGTGGCTGTAAGTGTATTGTAAGGGTGAAGTGCACCAAATGTAATGTGTACATGTGTCTCACCTCTGAAAAAAAATGCTTTTTGAAGTTTCGTACAGAAAAAAGGTGAAGTTTCAAGGATTATGGGGGGTTCATGTTCATAACATTCCTCTCATAAGATTGCGTAATGTTGAATTTTCATGAACTGCAATGTTTTTGGTTTTATGTCAATGTTATATGATACATGATGAACAGTATTAGATTTGTTTTTAACTGTCTACATTTGCAATTTAAATAATATTCATGAAAAATTTAATGAAATTTAAAGAATATAAAGCATTATTCAGCAAAAGAGAATGGAAAAGCACAAGTTTAAAATGTTTGTGATTTTAACATAGCTTATGTTTAAAGGTGTCCTAGAATCAAAAATTTAACTTACCTCGGCATAGTTAAATAACAAGAGTTCAGTACATGGAAAAGACATACAGTGAGTCTCAAACTCCATTGTTTCCTCATTCTTATATAAATCTCATTTGTTTAAAAGACCTCCGAAGAACAGGAGGTCTTTTACGTAACAGTCGGGGTGTACGTCCCCAATATTTGCATATGCCAGCCCATGATCAAGGCATTACACAAGGGCAGCCATTATTAACGTCTGGATGTGCAGAGCTGAATCAACAGACTAGGTAAGCAAGAAAGGACAATAGCAAAAAATGGCAGATGGAGCAATAATAACTGACACGATTCATGATAACATGATATTTTTAGTGAAATTTGTTAATTGTCTTTCCAAATGTTTCGTTAACATGTTGCTAATGTACTGTTAAATGTGGTTAAAGTTACCATTTTTTATTACTGTATTCACGGAGACAAGAGTAATCGCTATTTTCATTTTTAAACACTTGCAGTCTGTATAATGCATAAACATCTTCATTCTTTATAAATCTCTCCAACAGTGTAGCATTAGCCGTTAGCTACGGAGCATAGCCTCAAACTCATTCAGAATCAATGTAAACATCAAAATAAACACTGTACTTACGCGATTAGACATGCTGCATGAATGCTGCAATTTGTAAAGATCCATTTTGAGGGTTATATTAGCTGTTTGAACGTTTTATGTTGTTTAAGGCAAGCGCGAGCTCTTGGCCGTGGAGCATGAGAATTAAAGGGCCACACACCCTGAATCGGCTCATTTCTAATTATGCCCCAAAATAGGCAGTTAAAAAAATTAATTAAAAAAAAATCTATGGGGTATTTTGAGCTGAAACTTCACAGACACATTCAGGGGACACCTTAGACTTATATTACATCTTTTAAAAAAAAGTTCTAGGGCACCTTTAAATATTTTGCCACTTGCGTGAGCAACATAACATAAATCTAAAGTATTACTTTATATAAATATAAAGTAATGAATTGAATAAAACGTTTAAATGTAGTACATTTAAATGTGACATCTATGAAAGAGTGTATACTCTTTCATAGATGTATATAGATGTATATCGCAATGCTGACAAACTTTTGGATTTGAAATAAAAATAAGTAAATGTTGTGTCTGTGATATACATCCATGGATCAGTTGTGCACTGCAAGCGCGGCATATGTGAAAGCACAATAGCGCGTGCTGCTACTGTATCCCATACATTGCATTCTGACTGAATACAATGATTGGACAAATATTTTTTGGTCCTAAAACTTCCCCAGAAGTTACACCGATCAGGTATAACATTATGACCACCTTCCTATGTCCCCCCTTTGCTGCCAAAACAGCCCTGACCCGTGGAAGCATAGACTACACTAGACCCCTGAAGGTGTGCTGTGGTATCTGGCACCAAGATGTTAGCAGCAGTTCCTTTAAGTCTTGTAAGTTGTGAGGTAGGGCCTCCATGGATCGGACTTGTTTGTTCAGCACATCCCACAGATGCTCGACTGGATTGAGATCTGGAGAATTTGGAGTCCAAGTCAACACCTCAAACTCATTGTTGTGCCCCTCAAACTATTCCTGAACCATTTTTGCTTTGTGGCAGGGCACATTATCTTGCTGAAAGAGGCCACAGCCACCAGGGAATACCATTTCAATGAAAGGGTGTACATGGTCAGCAACAGTGGTCAGGTAGGTGATGTGTGTCAAAGTAACATCCACATGTATAACAAAAAAATGTTTATAAAAAATTGCCTACCCTACCTTTAAGTCACAGAAATTTACGTGTTCATTTTCCAGACCCTAAAGTGTATACACACAAAACTTTCATGCAGTAACTTACTTTATGGAGTTCCTGAAGTGATCTTCTGCAGGGTTTTTGACTGTGCAACTGTTCAGTAACCACAGATCAGCATCAGATGGATTCTCTGGAGAAAGAGAGACAGTTACAGATTAACAAGTTACACATGATGATTCCAGGCATGATGACTTGTCAAAACTATTCACACAGCCGTAAAACACAATATGAGACATTGTCAGATTTACAGCTGCCTGTGCAGATGCACAAGAGAAGAGTGTTGCTAATGCACATCACAGTAAATGATCTACATGGTAAGAAAACAGATTCCCTTAAATTAAATGCCCTCAATATTTTTTTTCCAAAGTGAAATGGGAAGCAAACTATGACTTTAGAATGGTTTTGTGCATAGTTCAAACTTTCTTTCTTAATTTATGCTCATATTTTTTATTTGAAAATGTAAAAATGTCCACATATGCTCCAATGACTCAACCCAGCCCTTGACATTAAAAGAAAGCTTATTAAAACAGGTTTATGATTCTAGTAGAGTCAGTTTGTGCGAGTCATTACAGAGAAAGGAATCACTGATTGTACCCAATATGCTAAACACATTTGTTCCAGTTTCCATCTCTTTTCTGTGATTTTCATTCAGAATGATTGTATTGTTTTAATAATTTTATGGAGACTGTCATATTTCAAATTTGTATGTCAGGTCGCAATCTTTAGAATGAACAGATTGAAATGATTATGCATATTAGCATACAAACAACTCTAATAAAGCTCATAAACAGACTGATGCTATAAAGCTGCAACACAAAGAACAACAGTATTAGACATGATGAAACAATGCAGAGCAGAGCAAAACTTGAAAGGTGTAGACATTTCAACATTTCCAGGTTTTCCATGATCATAAACTTAATAGCATGTGTATAATCTGTATGACCAAGTGGTCATAACACATGATTGCACAAATTTTCCACCACAGCACTGAAGAGCCGGATGCTGGATAACACACCTGAGCTACGGAGGCTCACCTGCAAAAACATTCCAGCTCCTGCATTTGAGTATCTGCGCCATTTTGTTTTTTCACATGGATCAGGTGTACCATGAGTAAACGTGGCGCTCTGCTCTCTGAACTCACACACAGCAAGGCAGCAAGGGACTCGTAAAGCAGTCCAGGACTAAATTACACACTTTCAAATGGAAGTTTATATGAGTTTGTTTAGTGGATATTATTTTAGCAATGATTCACACTGTGGTGCTCAAATAAAAGGAATTATTCCTTCTCATTCTGCTGTTTTCTTAGTTTATTGGTGTACTTAAGGATTTTTTTGTACAGCAGTTATGAGTCCTTAATAAGTGTGCACCTTTAAAGCAATAAAGGATTTATTCATGCTCACGTTGCTCAAACCATATAAAAGGAGCTGCAGATATTTTTATTAAATGTGAATGCAGACGAGGCTGTTGAGATCCAAACATTAAAAAAAAAAACAACACTTCAGCAGTGCTTAAAGGGTCATGAAACCCTAAACCAAAATTTCAGAGATTTTAACAGAGGTATGTGTGTTGAACACCATTGAAGACAATGTTAGCATCTGTTAGATTTAATAGTAGGGGGGAAATGGTTAAATTTTAGTTTTTATACGCTATTTTCGTCTTCCGGGTTTAAAATCTTCATCCTGTCCACGTGGCAGAGCACGATAGAACTTTGATGACTCATCGGTGTTTCATAATTATTAACGAGACTGAGTTTTTTATCCAATGAGAAGACACTCTCTTAATTATTCATGACACCACGTGGATCTTTCCAATAACGAGGAAGGTTAACGGCACTAAACAGCGAGAGAGAGAGACTGACTGACTGACGGTGCATGTCCGTTGGCGCGGAGCGAGCGGGTAAGCGCGAGTGTTTTCGGTTAATTCCTATGGAAGTTGAGCCGCGTGTAATTTAAATGTGACGCTCAACTTCCATAGGAATGAATCTAAAAATGTTCTGGTCGCTTTCTCTGCTCCAGTCGACACGCAGCCTGACTGACTGAGCGTGTTGCAGGTTCGGCGCATAGATCTATGCTATGTACGCAAGGTTTTTTTTTAAGCATTTATTTTTTTCAAATATATGCATGTATAGTGTGTATATAAAACAACTATATATTTTATAATGACTAATTACACATGTACATTAATATGTTTTAAATAGAATTATGATTACTGTAGGATATATGTAGCAGGGCATTCAGTAACTCTTGAAAAGACAAAAATAAAGTGTCAGTGTATTTCATTAGATTTTAACTTTTCCAGTTTTTTAAAAAAAATGTAGTATTTCCTCACGTTTTACCATTGATTTTTAGTGACAGTCGATATGCATGGGCTACTGGCGATGAGAGTTTCCCCCATCCTCTCTCCTCTCCTCTCCCCTCCCCTCTTCTCACAGCCACCACGCCCATTTAAGTTGCATTTTTCAAAAAGATTGTGAGCTAGACTTGAGCTGAAAGAGGGGGGTTTCATGACCCTTTAACATTTTATCTATGTGAACAAACAAGTGTATTATATAAATCACTCAATGTATTTTTTATAACGGTTAAATGGTGAAATATTTATGAATTTGATTATTTGATTTTGTTGCGAGTACAGTGCTCCTGCAGAGACACTCCATCCACACTCTTCTAATTTGCTGTGAGTTTTGATTTATTGTTGCATCTCAGTCACAAGAAATTGCTGGAATCTTACTGTCACGTTTTGTTAGGACACAGAGCAATACTGCTATAGCAGTCAGACTGAAATCTAAACCATCATTTTCTGAAAATATTCCTTTTCACAGTTCTCACATCTCATTCAAGTTTGATCATGTAGTGAGGAGTTCCAGATACATGTCGACAAAGTTTTTTTTTTATTTTTGTTTTTTATTTGGAGCTCAACAGTCCCCATGTAAGTTATGGCAAAGTGTGACAATTTGAGGAAGTAAAAATACAGGTTTGGAACGGCATCATGGGCGAGGAAAAAAAAAAAAAAATGAGTCGTCATGGTGTCTTTTCTGTTGGGCTATTTAAAAACAAGACACATTTCAATGACACTTATGTGATAACCTCAAAAACCACTATCTGAAACTTCTTCTGCAGCACCACTGTGGGCCTTCATTGATGACAGCTGTATGTTTGGAGAATGAAATGGGGTTGAGAAAAGCAGGATATGGAGGAGGAGAAAGCAGGAAATTCAGTTAGGGCTGTGTCCGAAAAATTGGCAGTTGACTTGTTGCCTCGCTACCTTATCAGGCAATGACTTTGTAGGTATAGTTAGCGCAACAAAAGGTATCTTATGAAACCGATTTCAGACAGACTTTTGAGGCAGAGTAAAGGTATAATGATCTACAGCAAAACAGAGCGAGCTCTGGTGATAACTAAGCAAATATTTAATTACTATAGTAAATTCGGTAACACTTTACAATAAGGTTCATTTGTTAACATTAGTTAATGTATTAACTGTTAATCTTTGTTAACGTTAGTTAAAAAATACAGCTGTTCATTGTTCATGTTATTTCACACTGCATTAACTAATGTTAACAAATACAACTCTTGATTTTAATAATGTATTAGTAATTGTTGAAATTAACGTTAAAGATTACTAAATGCTGTAGTAGTGCAGTTCATTATTAATTCATGTTTATTATAACTTTTATTTTACCAGGAAAAGAAGCACATTGAGATTAAGAATCTCTTTTACAAGAGCGTCCTGGCCAAGAGTGACAACACATTTCGCGTGGGTTTAACAGATAACATCCATACATACATATTTAAACACATGCATAACTAATCAAAACATCTACAAACCATTGTTTCTGTCTCCAAATCATTTAACATCACTTTAAAAATATCCAGTGAAACCAACTCCTTAAGTTTCAATGTCAATTGCAAATTGTTCCAAGCAGACGGAGCAGCAAATTTAAATGCCTTCTTCCCTAATTCAGTTCGTACCACTGGAACAGACAGAAAGAAGAATTCCTGGGACCGAAGGCTATAACTACCAACATGTTTTTTACTGATGTACATATGAAGGTATGAAGGAAGTAAACCCAGAATAGATTTATAAATAAAAATATGCCAGTGTTTTAGTCTACGGATGGACAAAGCAGACCATCCAACCCGAGCATACAACACACAATGATGAGTGAGAGATTTAAGATTTGTTATGAACCTTAGTGCACCATGATATACAGTGTCTAAAGCATGTAAACACTGAGAAGATGCATGCATATATATAACATCACCATAGTCCAGTACAGACATAAAAGTGGCAGTGTACTAATGTAGTTAACTAATGAACCTTATTGTAAAATGTAACCGTAAATTCTTGCTAGAAATGAAATCAGAAATCTAGAAATCAGACATGAAAAACGGACGAACGGACTGACAGTTCAGTTCAGGGCGGCATCTTCTGGCGGGACATGGGAATTCATCCGGCATGACCCTCACAGTGGATTATGGATGTTCTATAACATCAGCTGTACACTCATTATTGTGGTGCATTATGGGATTGAATAAGTGCACTTGATAACATCCACTATGGTTTCAGACACCACTACAACTGGTTGTCCCTTCAAATAATGCCCAATTTAAGAAGGGTATGGGATGATTTCGGACACAGCCCAAGGGTTTTGGAGCAGCATCACATTCTTGCGGGATAAATCAGTGCTCCATGAACACCAAACATCAGGAAGTGAAACGATTCACTTACATAACCTGAAGAGAAGTGTGCTCAATGGACATTTAGAAAAAAATATTTGCATAGTAACATTCCTTAAGTATAACAGGTTTAAAAATTAACCAGGTTTACAAAGAGACAAGGGTCAATTCCCACCATAATTCCCATTCCTGAAACACAAGTGTGCTTTTTTTTTGTGCGTGGTGTGTTTGCCTGAGGTATGAGCAGTCGGTTTCACACACACACAGCTGTTCATATGTTCTCCAGAAGTCATTTGCATGAATTTGCCTGTAGGGCAGAGCACAGACAATCGCAGAGGCTGTTTTGGGTAAGATCCGTCTTCGGTTGAATGGACTCACTGCAACCGTCCTTATCTGAGTCACAAAAGATCTTCAACTACCAACGGCCAAAACACACTCACATTTAAACAGGGTGCCATGTCAGAGTCTCACACATTTCAATAATGCAAGACAAATTAAGATTCTCTTTCACGTAGCTTATCACAAAATCTCAAAATGCACAAGTCATTCATTCAGTTGGCTGATTTTGGTGTAAAGTGTTTCAGCATTGTTCTGAGTGGATTCAGCTGTGACAAAATTTGAAGTGATCTTCTAACAAAGCACACTCAAAGACACACAGACACCAGCAACCTTCTATGTTCAGATGTTTTGTGTTTAACATGATAATGACCCAAAACATGCAAAAAAAAAAAAAAAAGAAAAGAAAAAAAAATCAGAAGAAACCATGTTCTGGCAAGATCCAGGTCACAGTGTTCAAGGAATTTTGCACAGAAGAATGGGCAAAAACTTTATTTTAACCTTCAAAAAAGTAATTTATCCCAAAAGAGAAAACACCAGCTACCTATTTGTGGAAAATGAGGTTAGCAAAAGCATTTTATCTGTGGCCAGTGTCTCTAGGTGTCCTGCAGTCAATGTGACCAAGTATTAAACCAAACACGTAACACATGTGGACCATAGCATACATAGGATCATTACCATGTATCAAAACAATCAGACACACAAGCAGATCAGGTGATCTGAGCCATCCTCTATTAGGGGCAAGAGGCTCTTCTGAGTTTGTGTTGAGTGAAACACGAAAACAGACTCTCTGCAAGCCTACTGTTAAGGATGCACCGATACTGATACCGATACCAGTATCGGTATTGGGCCCAATACCAAGCTCATGTACTTGTACTCGTAAAAATACCCCCGATACCAAAGACCGATACCTCAAGTGATGTAACTGACAGAATTATCCGTGCACAGAGACACCGGCGGCAGCAGAAGAAACAATTTCAGCCTCATGGGGTGTTGAAATACTTCAAAATTAATGATGACAACCCACACATTGCGAACTGCATGTGAAGGTACAATAGGCGGAAATGCGCTGAATGACAGACCAGAAGCGTGCTCTCTTTCTTTCTTGCATGCAATCTCAGTTCTCTCAGACAGTGCACAATCAGTTCTCCTTGCACCTGAATGGTCAAATGCACACATACTGTAGTTGTCAAAATGCTCATTGTGTGGAGTATTTCACGTAAATACAGGCGGTTATGGCTTAAGTGGATGTAAACAGGTGGTGAAAACAGGATATATGTCAGAGTAGGCCTATATTACATACATGGATTCGGTCTTAAGGGACAGTAGCCTAATTAAATATTTGACTCAGTGTTAATAAAACAACAGAAGATGTTAAATAAATGTATATATATATTATATATCATGAAATAAAATCTCATGTCATGGTGCCCACTAGTCCTGTATTCCACCATGAGAAATCTGGTCACCCAAAGTTGTTTACATTGGTTCTTCACAGTGTTATAAACATTTGCTCGTAATATTTGTTTAGTTTTTGAAAGGCAGGTTAAAAAATACATGATTTTTGTTTTTGTTTTAATTTTGTTTTAATTCTGAATTTAGTAAATATGCACTTTGCAGGTTATTGGACACTGTGAAATGTGTTCTTTAAGTTTGTGACAAGCACATAAAAATTATTACTTTTTTCATTGGAGTAATAATAAAGAAGCTGTTCTACATTCATTAGTCTCACTGTGTTGTGCTTGGAAAACTGCCACATCAAACAAGGCATCGGTTTTTGAGAGAACCAGATTGGTGCATCCGTATCTAATGTATCTGAGCTACAATCAGGTCAGCATTGATGGCATCACATGTGACAGGAAGCAACGGTATGCATTTGGCCAAACGTGCCAAAAGAACCAAATGAATCAATGAATGTCAGTGAGCCCTGAGGAAATTATATTTCTGATCATGAGCTCATAGAAATCCATTTATTCTGTCCAGTTATACTGCTTTTACTGTATTCAAAAGGCAGTGAATATGGGTGCACTGAGGCGAACATAAGGTCAAGGTCAAGTTTATTTATATAGCCCTTTAAAACAGCATAAATGCTGACCAAAGTGCTGCACAATATACCAAACAAAACATCCTCATACAATACAATTTAAACACTAATAATAAAATATCAAAAGAAACCAAACAAAAGTAATAAAATTAAGACAGGAACATCATGCAATATAAAACAATATTTAAGACTAAAAAAAATAATATCAAATACACATATGCCTGAGAAAAAAAGTATGTTTTAAGAGAAGATTTAAATGTAGAAAGAGAAGGGGAAAGTCTAATAGAGCTTAGGACCATGAACTGAGAAAGCTCTTTCACCTTTGGATTTAAGTCGGGATTTTGGAACATTTAATATCATCTGGGTGGAAGATCTGAGCGTTCTCACTGGAGAATACGAATGGATAAGTTCTGAAATATAAGAAGGGGCAAGACCATGAATTGATTTAAATACAAATACTAAAACCTTAAAATCAACTCTGAAATGAACGGGTAGCCAATGAAGTGATGACAGCACAGGTGTAATATGTTCTCTCTTTTTTGTCCCTGTTAAAAAACGAGCCGCAGCATTCTGTACCAGTTGTAATCGCGAAAGCGAGGACTGATTTATTCCAGCATATAGAGCATTACAATAATCCAGCCTGGTTGAAATAAACGCATGAATAACAGTCTCCAAATCACTAAAGCTCAGAACGTTTTTCAGCTTGCGAAGTCCCCTAAGCTGCAGAAAACTGGCTCTAACTACAGAGTTGATTTGTTTATCAAATTTTAACTCAGGGTCAAGGGTAACTCCCAGATTTTTAACTTTATCACGAATGTTATCTTGAAGGGGGCCTAGGGTAGAACTTATGTTATTTAAAATGTGTGAAGGGCCAAACAACATAACATCAGTCTTCTTCTGATTTAATTGAAGGAAATTATTGTCCATCCATACCTTAATGTCCTCTAAACAAGCTAGCAGAGAGGAAACTGAATCAGTACCGGATTTTAATGGAAAATAGAGCTGAGTGTCATCGACATAAATGTGATATGAAACCTTATGGGACTCAAAAATGAAACGAAGAGGGAGTAAGTATAAGGAAAATAAGATTGGACCAAGAATTGAGCCCTGGGACACCCCACAAGTGACAGGAACTGAGCTTGATGAAAATTCTCCAATTTCCACCAAAAAATTCCTGTTTGTGAGATATGATGCAAACCAATCTAGTGCACGAATCACGAATGCCAACCTCAAGGTCTAATCTCTTTAACAGGATACGATGATCCACAGTATCAAAAGCCGCACTTAAGTCCAATAATAGAAGAATAGTACAGTTGCCAGAGTCTGCAGATAGTAAGAGGTCATTTACTACTCTCAAAAGTGCAGATTCAGTACTGTGTTTAGCTCTGAAGCCAGACTGAAAAGGATCCAGAATGTTGTTAGAGATTAAGTAGGGGAAAATTTGATTTAGTACACACTTTTCCAGAATTTTGTGCAAAAATGGAAGTTTCGAAATGGGCCTATAGTTATTAAAATCAGAAGGATCGAGATAAGCTTTTTTGAGTAAAGGATGGACCACAGCCTGTTTAAGGCAACATGGTACAGTACCCGTTTGTAAAGAGCTATTGATAATATAAAGAAGACTTGGCAACACAGAAGACAGAACATCCATTAGTAACTTTGTGGGAATGGCATCAAAAGAGCAAGTGGTTGGATTCATGCTAGAGATAATGCTCAACAGCTCAGAATGTGAGATTAGAAAAAGCAGAGGATCAAATATTTGCATATTGATAATTCTGAGTTAAATTACTAGAGATCTGTGCCCTAATTTCAGTAACTTTGTTTATAAAGAAGTTGCAAAACTTCTCACATAAGTCTAGGCTAGAACATAAGACAAATAAAGGTTACATGCCACATACAGGGCCATGGCTGATGGACAAAATAGTGACGGGGTTGTCACAGCTGCAGCATGTCATGCTACAACAAATGGCTGGAGCCGTAAGAACCACCTTTGACCTGGAAAATGATGGATGACACATTGTCCATCCCAGAAAGGGAAGCTCACATATAGAATGATGAATTTAACACTGGGTAATACACTCAAAGCCTCAGAGTGATAACACACTGCTCCTAATGTGTGTGCACTAATTTGGATGGTTTAAATGCAGAGGTATGGGTTATCATACTTGGACTTCACATGTCACTTTCCCTTTTCACTAAAAGACAGTAAAGTAAGGCATTTTAAGTGAAAAATTAAAAGGTGCATCATTTCACTTTTTCCACTGCAGCACTGCATCATGTGATCGGCCCTTAAAAACTAATCTTTAAAGCATAAACAAGGCCTTAACATGCGCTGTGAGCACAAGTGCTCCAGTTCCACTTTATTTCAATATCTGCCTTATGGAAAATATTTTGGGTGTCAAAATTTTCGATTAGGAAAATATATAATTTACTTGATGTGACTAATTTAATCTAATGTGTGTAAATGTAGTGAAACAAGAAAGATAAACAGCATATTATGCATAAGATAAAGAATGAATGTATAGTATGTATTGTGATTGAAGTGTGGTAACCTGGCTTTTCTCGAAGTCTTAAAGTAAAATAAAAGATTATCTGCAAATAGTTCAAATGCCTTAATGAATTTAGTCCTTTCACCATTTTCTTTCTACTTTATTTCCATTAAATTCAATTTAAACCCTTGAATTAATTTCCTTAAATAGAACGTCAAGCTGTTTAAGAGCTCAGTCGAAAAGTTATTATAGTCCTATTTCAAACCATTTGTTCATATAGAGCCTAAATATTCTAAAGCTTAAATTGCATAAATGAATCTCAACCAACCAAGACAAGCACACAAAACATCCTCTCAAAACAGCAAGCGGTCGCTTTCAAACAAAACAGTGTCATGCGGTGCACCATGTTTGCTCTGCTCATCTGAGCAAAAATATAAATCATCAAGGTCATATAAATGAAGTTTCCTTTTCGAAACAATGATTGTCATTATCAGAGAGTTTTGTGTGAATGTGGTTAAAAACCCTGAATACAGCACAATAAACATTAAAAAACCTAATATGTTAAAACAGATTAAAAACCTGATAGACATTAAGCTACTAAGAAGACACATTACACATTTCAAGGGTCTTTTTTCATCTTATTTTCCTAATCTAACTATTAGCATCTGCAAAACCACAGATATGATATGCTTTTAAAACTCTAAGGCCCTATGGATACAATGCATGCACTGAAATAAGAGTCTTTAGAGACAGAGAGACAGTGTTTTGGGGGCAGCATCTTGCAGCAATATAACACTCATTACCATTCATTGTATTTGTGTAGTCAGAGGAAAAAAAAAAAAAAAGTATTATGACAAACAAAGTAATGAATACTTGAATATTTGGGAGATTATCATCTATCAAATTTGTTCATAAGGTTGAAAAGTGTAAAGAAGTGAAATTCAAGTGGAGTCAAGGTGCCTGTCAGGGGGCATGATAAGAGGAAATCAACACGATGGGGGCAATGCCACACTCCATTCTGTCATCTTGCTGCTACAGGCACCAAGGAATTTTGTGGGCGCACAAGCCCAAAGAGTGGACGGCTAAACAAAACAAGTCTGCATGGCATCTTGGAAGCTGATGGGGTTCTCTGTTGCTTTGGACTCAATTCAATTCAAACAGCATCCATCACCGGATGCTAAACACACAATGATGGCCCCTCTCTCACATAAAAACAATAAAAGTACCAGCTACTACATGTGGACACAGATAAAACCTAGCCACATGAAACAGTAGTTTCCTTCGTTTGGAGTGTTTGCCAGTGCCCATGTGCAAATTAGTTCACAAATGGTACTTGTTAAGGCCAGAACACACCAAGCCGAAGCAGACAAACTAGTGGCAACGAAAGCAGACTGCGGGGTTTGCTCACGTCGGCAGCGTCTGTGTCCAAAGTTGCCCTGACACACCAAATCGATGCTTAACAGCCGACGGCCAAGCAGCATGTCAGTTCTGTGCCTGCGTGAGATGAAATGCCTTTCCGAAACAGCAGGCGGCAGTAGCTGAACAGCCAATCAGAATGATCCAATGGCCCGACGGACCGACGAGCTCCAACGTCGATTTAACATGTCGAATCAGCCGAAAAAAGGCCAACGAGGACCAACTTCCGGTGCGGAACACACTGAGAAAACTTAGTTGGCCGACAAAGAAAAACTGCCCGCTTGGTATGTTCCTGCCTTTAAGGAGGCAAACGTGAAAAGCCCGGGGCAAGAGAGGAATCCTCTGTGTGCCATTGTGTGCCAGAGATTCTTTAAATCATTGAGGATGTTGTTCTTAAACAGATTGCAGGAGGCCAGATGTGAGGGGCAGCATATTGCAATGCTGAACACGCACAAAGATGCCACGACATGCTCTAAAGTCAGGCCTAAAAGACAAGATGACTCGCGGCACTCAATTTACAGTACTGTTATTTCTTGATGCTGAACAGCTTTAGGTGGGATTTGGTTTAAAAAAAAAAAAGTTTAAAAAGTCACATTGACACTTATCTCTGAAAGCGAGATGGGATCTTAGTATCCCAGTAAGCGCTCTTCAGCTGTCTTAACCACCATTGACAAGCAACACGTGACTTAATATAAAAGCAGGAGAAAGACAATTCAGATTTAAATATTGGTGTCATGAACTAGAACAGCTGTACAGAGCAGGTGATGTGATGTTACTCAAGTGACCACCTGAGCCTTCTTCACAATGTGCTCATGTTTGTAAATTAATGCCATGCCAGCTGCCATGGCTATTTTCACAGTGAGAAACAGTCTAGAATTAGGGATTAAACAGATCATAGATCCGAATGGACCAGCCCCCATGGTTCGGCATGCATGTGATTTGCGGATTTATTGCAAAGTTTAACCATCGTAGAGTGAAAGTTTATAATTTCCACACATTTTTACACATTCAAGTGATTATAAACTATTATTACTTGATAATGCTGCACTTGTAAAATGCTCAATATATCATATTGGTGATATAGGAAATCTATAGGTGTTCTTGATTAATTAGGTCTCTTTGTGTGAACCCAGGCACTCCTGAATCTTGAGGTCTCCAGGAGAAAAGACAAAGGCGAGAAAAGGTGGTGTCTTTGCAAGCACCATATCAGCCTTCTCTCACAACCCTTTTAAAATTCATGAATTCCAGAAGAGGCCAACGGCAGCCATTATCCATAATTTACAGCAAATCATAAAATCAGATTAAAGTTCAATGTTATGAACTCTTTTTGTCCCATTTGATTTGCAAGTCCTCTGCATCTATTGCTCCCCTGGTGTGTCCTCGTCCGTGCCTGGGCTCGACTGGTACACAATTTCAATTTGTTTATGTGATATAAAACTGTGGGTGTCCTGGAAAACCAAGCATAAATCAGTCACGTAGGCCAGCGTGTAAAGATACAAAAGGTGCTGGTCCTAGATGGCTTTGCCTATAAACTCAGAGTTCTGGCCTCCAACACAATAAGCAAAAGTGGACAGATAAGAGATTGATAAAAAGGATTGGCTGGGGGAAATTTGATCTGGTCCCAATATTACAGTAACTTTGTCTGAGATCTAAGTCTTCTGAAATGACACAATCACTTTGAATAATGAACAGATTGAAATTTAAACCTTAACTATCAAATCAAAACACTGAACAATGCAGGCATACACAAACAACATCAAAGGAGAAGACAAAACCTTGTTCTTAATGTACTAAATTCTCTATATAGTTTACAGAACTGACAGATTTTTTTTTTTTTTTTAATAATTATAATTATATTTTATAATTTAATAATTTATATATTTTATAATTTAATTTAGTAATTTAATAATTACTGTATTTTTTTTATTATTATTATTTTTATTTTTTTATAATTACTCACCGTACCAGATATAAATCCCCCCAAAAAAAAATCAAGATCAGAATCAAGAGTTTGTAAACCGGAACTGAATTGATTTATGACGTGTCAATACTCAGCCCTATACTTAACATATTAAAAGGTGTTTTACTAAAACTATATTACCTGCATTATGATGAACTATTCTTGTACCCAAAAAAATCCTCATGAATATGTTACATGCTCTAAAACTAATGTAAGTAACAACAGCTATGCTAATATTATCCATATTCTGTAACAGCCTGAAACACTTCAGTGCTGTGCAGTGCTTTTGGCAACTGATACTAAACTGCATGCATATGACATTTCAATGACAACAATTAAAGTCAGTAGTGATAAAAAAAAAAATAAATAAATAAAAACACTGCTTAATCATGTGAAGAGAACTCTCCCAGGGAACAGTCTGTGGACAGTATCCCATACTGCAATAATCCTGCATGACATGTCCTTTCTAAAGCTAGATAAACTACGGCCACTTTGTATTTCCATCTTCCATGTGAAGTCGACATTGTTAGTGAGGAAGCCTCTGATATAGCAGGGTGGAAAGAAATTCCCATTTCTTCCTGCTGTAGATGATATGTGCTGCATTGAGTGCAAAACATATGTTATTTCTGCAACACAAACATTTCTTACTCTTCTTTTGATGTTCAAGCTGCTGTTCATCAAGACATGTAAGCACAGTTCAGAACAAGGTTACAACACAGACCTACTTTATGCTTGCGGTGATGTAGAGCGTTCATTCCTTCTCCTTATTTCTGCTTCACAGATTAAGATGTGGTAAAGTGTTTGTCTAAACATCCAGCAGATATCAGAGCCAGGGTAAAGTCACTATATGATGACCCACTTTCAGTCCTTCACCACTGTCTCTCATCCACCTCCCAATCCGCTATGACCTTGGGAAAGGCAGTGTGTTTCAGACACACTCTACTGCACTAACTCCATCATGACAGCAGCACTGCAAACAGCTCCAGGATGTCCTGAACCATGGCACTTGATACTTCCAGTGTATTAAAACTAATCAGGCCATTTTCTTTGTTTTATAATCACACCAGGGCATATGAAATTAAGTGCAGAAAAAGTGCTGGGTCAGGCAGTCAGAAAATCATCCACCCTATAAACTGTAATAAGCCATAGTGACCATTTCTCAACAGCTCAATGATGCCTAAAATGAGAGCATTAAACTGTTTTAAGTTATTAAACCAATAAATGTTGACTGACAGCATCAGCTTCCATTCTTCCACTCATCTGATACACTTTTTGTGGAATTTTCTCTTACTCTACTTATACCTCAGAATTGTGTGATTACTCAGGCAAGTCTTCTGACTGACTGTCATAAAGCTGAAAGCAATACAATGATTAAATATAATGAATCAGATTTAAAGGCCTACGGAAGAGGGTTGGCACATGCAGCATTATTCAATGTGTTGACGTAATTTCAACTGAAACAGGAAGACAGGGTGATATATCGAACAGCCCCGCCCCTTTTTTTTTTTTAAATAGTCAATAGCGTTTTGTTTATGTTACAGGTCAGCCAGAGCTGTTAGACTCTGTGAAACATCAGTTTCCTTCTAATCTCTAACCGTTGCTCCTCATAATGTCCTTTATATCGCTTATATACAGCAGTCTGTGCAGAATTCAAATGGGTCTGATACCTTTTGTGGTCTGCGCCAACTCGGGCATATGATCTGCTCTGTGCTCGTGTCTCTGGACCAGAGCAGACTGCTCGCGTTGCGCAAGTTCATGTGACACTAACGCAAAAACGGACTTCATTCGCGTCAAAGTAAAGCATATTTACACTGTCAGAATCGTTCCCTATTCTCTATATAGTGCACTATGTGCCATTCACCATGTAGAAGCTAGTAAATGTGTGAGCAAATGACCGATTTCAGCCACAGCTTTAGCATCTGTAAGAGTGTAGGAGGAGGTGGGACTTCAGAATCTAGAGAGCATTTGATTGGATAGAAGATTTGACGAGAAACTGAAGTGTGTTGTGATGTCATGAAAATCTGTGATCCTTTTTAATGGAAATGAGAGACTAAGTTTTGAATGCTTATATCTCTTAAAGGGTTAGTTCACCCAAAAATGAAAATTCTGTCATTTATTACTTACCCTCATGCCGTTCCACACCCATAAGACCTTTGTTATTCTTTGGAACACAAAAGTCACGTGATTTCAGCCGTTGGCAGTTTGACACACCATCTGAATCATGATTCGATACACTGATTCATTATGCTCCGATGCTTCATGAAACCGTGTTTTGAAATCGGCCATCATTAAATAAGTCTTTTTTTTTTCTTTTTTTTTTTCTTTTTTTTTTTTTTTGGCACACCAAAAATATTATCTTCGATTTATAATATTAATATTGAACCACTGTACTCACATGAACTGATTTAAATATGTTTTTAGTACCTTTATGGATCTTGAGAGAGGAAATGTCATTGCTCCCTATGAAGGCCTCATGGAGCCATCGGATTTCAACTAAAATATCTTAATTTGTGATAATAAGTAATAAATGACAAAATTTTCATTTTTGGGTGAACTAACCCTTTAAATGTGAATTTTGTCATTGTTTTGGAACACACCAGCTTATTTATATCCTAAAGGCTAACATACTCATAATAAAAGCTAAAAAAACTTAAATTTTGATTTCAGGAGGACTTTAATAATAAATATATTTACATCTAAGATGTTACTTTGATAATCTGGTTTATTTCTGATATTTTTGTTTTGGCTAGTAAACTAAATTAAAAATGACAAAGTAAAGAAAAAGAAAAAGTAAAAGTTTTTTTAGCATGTTTGTCACACTTTAATGTTTCAGATCTCAAGCAAATTTAAATAGGAATCAAAGATAACACAAGTAAACACAACATGCAGTTTTTAAATTAAGGTTTCTATTATGAAGGGAAAACAAAATCCAAACCCACATGGCCCTGTGTGAAAAAGTGCTTGCCCCCACTGTTAAAACATAACTTAACTGTGGTTTATCACACCTAAGTTCAGTTTCTCTAGCCACACCCAGGACTGATTACTGCCACACCTGTTCGCAATCAAGAAATCACTTAAATGGGTCCTGCCTGACAAAGTGAAGTAGACCAAAAAATCCTCAAAAGCTACACATGTTGAGATCCAAAGAAATTCAGGAACATATGAGAAAGAAAGTAATTGAGATCTATCAGTCTGGAAAAGGTTATAAAGCCATTTCTAAAGCTTTGGGACACCAGTGAACCACAGTGAGAGCCATTATCCACAAATGGTGAAAACATGGAACAGCGGTGAACCTTCCCAGGAGTGGCCGGACGACCAAAATTACCCCAAGAGCGAAGCGATGACTCATCCAAGAGGTCACAAAAGACTTGGGCTGCGTTCCACTCCAGTTTTAGACACGCACTCGCAAACTTCCCTAAACACTTCCCCTCGGGGGAATCCCTGCCGCCATTTTGAAGTGCGTTCCACTTCGCGAAGTGGACGAGGGAAGTTTACATGGACAGACCCTCGCTCCCTCGATTTTAACCGAGGGAGCGAGTCTACTTCACATGTACACTTCAGGCAGCTCCATAACCCACAATGCAACACGATTATGACGTCACTGCATATCGCGTTTAATTTACCCTACCACAAACAATTCTATGATAATTTTTTTAAACATTTAAAACACACATATACATATAGGATGCTGTATTAATCAAATTTGTAAGGGGAAAAAATAAATAATAAATCAGCTCCATTGCGGATTCCAAGTGATCAAGGGCTTAGGACGTTCCAGTTCAGCCCATTGCAAGGTTCCGCCAGAAGTGGGCACTCGTGCAACGTAAGCAATGACGTACATCCGAGTCAACGAGACCGAGGGAAGTTGGCGAGGGCAGGGCATTTAAAAACCGAACTGGAACGCAGCCTTGGACCTGGAAGACTTGCTGTGATAAATGGAACCATGAATTCTGCTGTCTACCAAAATCATGAACAATGTCCGGCCATCTGCTCGTGACCTCAAGCTGAAGCGAACTTGGGTTCTACAGCAGGACAATGATGCAAAACACCAGCAAGTCCACCTCTGAATGGCTGAAGAAAAACAAAATGAAGACTTTGGAGTGGCCTAGTCAAAGTCCTGACCTCAATCCTATTGAGATGCTGTGGAATGACTTTAAAAAAGCGGTCCATGCTCGAAAACCCTCCAATGTGGCTCCAATTCTGCAAAGAAGTGTTACTGTAATTTATAGTAATATATTCAGAACAATTCAAAAGAATTTTAAATATAATTCCTTTCAAGTGATGGTGCTTTATGTAACATTATGTAAGTTGACATTTGTGCTGGCTACTGTATACAGGCCACCAGGGCACCATACTGACTTTATCAAAGAATTTGCTGATTTTCTATCAGAGTTAGTACTGGCTGCAGATAAAGTCCTTGTTGTTGGTGATTTTAATATCCATGTAGATAATAAAAAAGACTCATTAGGATTGGCATTTACAGACATTCTAATCTCTATTGGTGTTAGACAACACGTGTCGGGACCCACTCACTGTCGTAATCATACTTTAGATCTAATATTGTCACATGGAATCGATATTGACGCCGTTGAAATTCTGCAGCAGAGTGACGACATCTCAGATCAGTATCTAGTCTAGTGTATACTACATTTAGTCAAAGAGGCTAAACTGCCTCCCTGCCATAAATATGGTAGAACCATCACTTCTACCACTAAAGATTGCTTTATAAATAATCTTCCTGATCAGTTTCAGCACCTTAGCATACCAGACAGCTTAGAAGACCTCGATATTGCAACAGAAACTATTGCCTCTGTCTTTTCCAGCACATTAGACTCAGTTGCTCCTTTGCATTTAAAAAAGATTAAGGAAATTAATCCAACACCATGGTACAATGAGCACACTCGGGCCCTAAAAACAGCAGTTAGAAAAATGGAACGCAGCTGGAAGAAAACAAAACTAGAAGTATTTTGCATTTCGTGGAGAGAGAAAATGACTGTGTACAGAAAAGCCTTAAAAACTGCTAGATCTGCCTATTTTTCAAAACTTTTAGAAGAAAATAAACACAACCCTAGGTATTTATTTGATATAGTGGCTAAATTAACAAGAAATAAAGCTTCAACTTCTGAAGAGCCAAAGAGCACAGCAGTAATGACTTTATGAACTTCTTTACTTGCAAGATTGATAATATTAGAGAAAAAATTATAACCATGCAACCGTCTACTACAGTATTGTGTCAGACAGTGCATTGTAGTGTCCCTAAAGAAAAATCCAATTCATTTACTGCTTTAGGAGAGGAAGAATTCTCTTAACTTGTTAAATCATCAAAATCATCCACATGTATGTTAGACCCTATACCAACTAAGCTATTGAAAGAGATGCTTCCAGAGGTCATAATTCCTCTTCTTAATATTGTTAATTCATCTTTATCAGTAGGATACGTACCAAAAACCTTTAAGCTGGCTGTTATTAAACCTCTTATTAAAAAAACACAACTTGATCCTAGAGAATTAGTCAATTACAGGCCGATCTCAAATCTCACTTTTCTGTCAAAAATACTAGAAAAGGCAGTTTCATCACAACTATGTTCCGTTTTTAGAAAGAAATAGTATCTGTGAAGATTTCCAGTCAGGATTTAGACCATACCATAGTACTGAGACTGCTCTCATTAGAGTTACTAATAATTTGCTCTTATCAGATCGTGGTTGTATCTCTCTATTAGTGTTACTGGATCTTAGTGCTGCATTTGACACTATCGATCACAATATTCTTCTAAACAGACTCGAAAACTATGTTGGCATTAGTGGAATTGCATTGGCATGGTTCAAATCATACTTATCTGACCGTTATCAGTTTGTAGTAGTAAACGACAAGATGTCATATCAATCACAAGTTAAATATGGAGTACCGCAAGGCTCAGTACTTGGACCGTTGCTTTTTACTCTGTACATGCTACCTTTGGGAGATATCATTAGGAAGCATGGCATTAGTTTTCATTGTTACGCTGATGATACTCAGCTCTATATTTCTACGCGCCCTGACGAAAATCACCAATTCGCTAAATTAACAGAATGTACAGCTGATATAAAAAACTGGATGACCAGTAATTTCCTACTACTAAATTCAGGAAAAACAGAGATTCAAATTTTTGGACCGAAAACTTCTTCACGCAATAATCTAGAATACTGTCTAACACTTGATGGCTGCTCTGTTAAGTCTTCGTCGTCAGTTAGGAACCTGGGTGTGCTCTTTGATACCAATCTTTCATTTGAAGGCCATGTTACTAGCATCTGTAAAACTGCATTCTTCCATCTTAAAAATATATCTAAACTACGACATATGCTCTCAATGAAGAATGCAGAACAGTTAGTTCATGCGTTCATGACCTCAAGGCTAGATTACTGTAACGCTCTACTGGGTGGTTGTTCCTCCCGCTTGATAAATAAACTACAGCTCGTACAAAATGCAGCAGCTAGAGTTCTTACTAGAACTAGGAAGTATGACCATATTAGCCAGTTCTGTCGTCACTGCATTGGCTTCCTGTTAAACATCGTATAGATTTTAAAATCTTGCTAATTACTTACAAAGCACTAAATGGTTTAGCTCCCCAGTACCTAAGTGAGATCTTAATACATTATAGTCCTTCACGTTTATTGCGATCTCAGAATTCAGGCCAGCTGATAATACCTAGAATATCAAAATCAACTGCAGGCGGTAGATCTTTCTCCTATTTGGCACCTAAACTCTGGAACAATCTTCCTAGCATTGTTCGGGATGCAGACACACTCGTGTTTTAGTCTAGATTTAAACTGACAATCTCTTTAACCTGGCATACACATAACACATTATCAATTTATATTTTCAAATCCGTTAAAGGGTTATTAGGCTGCATAAATTAGGTCAGCCGGAACCGGGAACACTTCCTATAACACCAGATGTACTCGTTACATCAGAAAAAGAATGGCATCTATGCTAATATTAGTCTTTCTGTTTATCCCGAGGTTTACCGTAGTCAACTGGATCTGGGCCGTATCCAGCTGAGACCAAGGACCGGTGCCATGACATGACCACAACGCAGCCCTGAAGTATCAGCAGAGATTGAGTCAACTAGATCAACCATTGTGAAGACATCATCGACATGACAGCCAGTAGCACAGTTCCTCAACAGACCGTCCATACCGGCGTGATGAATACGATCCTCAACTGGATGGAACTGAAATAAATACTTTGATTGTTGCGATCCTATCAGACTTATGATAGCAACCTGATTGTAACAAAGCACTGTTCGCCAGAGGAGAACTGGCCCCCCGACTAAGCCTGGTTTATCCCAAGGTTTTTTTTCTCCTCCATTTCAACACCTATTTGCCACTTGTTTGCCACCTGATGTCACCTGATGGAGTTTGGGTTCCTTGCCGCTGTCGCCTTTGGCTTGCTTAGTTGGGGACACTTGACATTTGATATTCAATAGTATTCTTGACATTTATTCAACAGTGCTTCTGATCTGCCTGCATTGACACTATTATTTAAGAGCTGCTGTGCAGCCAAATTATGTACCAGTTATCAATGTAAAGCTGCTTTGACACAATCTGCATTGTAAAAAGCGCTATATAAATAAAGGTGACTTGACTTGGAGTGGGCCAAGATTCCTCCACAGCGTTGTAACAGACTAATTGCAAATTATCGCAATTGCTTGATTGCAGTTGTTGCTGTTAAGGGTGGCCCAACCAGTTATTAGGTTTAGGGGCAAGCACTTTTTCACACAGGGCCATGTAGGTTTGGATTTTGTTTTCCCTTCATAATAAAAACCTTAATTTATAAACTGCATGTGTTTATTTGTGTTATCTTTGATTAATATTTACATTAGTTTGATGATCTGAAACATTAAAGTGTGACAAACATGAAAAAAAAAAAAAAAAACAGGAAGGGGGCAAGCACTTTTTCACACCACTGTATGTATGTATGTATATATGTATGTATCTATGTATGTATGTATGTATGTATGCATGCATGTATATATGCATGTTTGCATGTTAGAGGTCTGTAACCCGACCTGTATATTTAAATGTTTTAAACATTGTATGATATCATAGATGAATAAGTGTGAACTCAATGAATGAAATGAGCCAAGCACGTTCGTAAATCAAAGAGCCGCATTTCTCTTACGTCTCTCAGAAATCAGCTTTGTCAAGAGCAGGCTACTATCACCTAAAACACTACATCATACACATTTTGTATTTTATTTGATATGTGTATTTAAAAGATTAAAACACTGTACGATATGATAGGCTATATGACTGAGTGCAAGCTAAATGAATGAAATGAAGCGTGATTGCATGTCAAATGGCCTCCGTGCGCCTTTTCTACTTAGCCTTACGTTTCTGTCTATTAGGGTGTACTCACACTAGGCCAGGGATGGACAACTCCGGTCCTGGAGGGCCAGTATCCAGCAGAGTTTAGCTCCAACCCTAATCAAACACACCTGAACCAGCTAATCAAGGCCTGTAGGATTAGTAGAAAGTTATAGGCAAGTGAGTTTTTATCAGGGATGGAGATAAACTCTGCAGGACACTGGCCCTCCAGGACCGGAGTTGTCCATCCCTGCACTAGGCGCTCTGAACCGTGCCAGAGCGTGTTTGACCCCCAAAGCCCGGTTTGTTTGACAAGTGTGATTGCTCCATTCTGTACCAGGGTGCGGATCGTTTAGCCAGCCCCGGCCCGCTTGGAAGAGGTGGGCAAAAGTGCGGTTCAGTTGGGCTCGAGCACGGTTCGCATGCAGTATGAGCGCTAACCGTGCCAGTTACTACGGAACAGTTACAACTTTTGTGTGTGCTACTGTCATCATTACAATGGCAAACATCGTCCCACGAGGGGGGTATACCTTTAAGTAGGGTGACCACCATCAAACAAACCAAATGTGAGACGATTACCAAGTTTGTGTGGGACAATGTGGGACATGTTACCAACACTAAAACACAACCTGAAGCTGTTATATAATGTCTATCTAACTTTTCAGCCTTATCTGCCTTTCTGCTGATAAAAATACGTTGTTCTTTAGTCGCTTCCAGAAAACACCATTATAAAGTAACATAACATGTCTTTATTTTACATGTAATTTAAATTAAACATCACTGACCCTAAAGGCAGCAGGCATCATGCAGATTACTATTTTTGAATTAGGTGACCAGATTTCTGAAATAAAAACTTGGGGACATTTCCTATTTGATTGGTCAAAATATCACCAAAATCTCATGTTATTATCTAAAAAACAGGGACAATAAATTTTTTAATGTTTTTGTTTTTAATTGTTGTGGGTTCATTATAGGCTATTATTACACTAATAATTATGAGCTTCACAAGCTGTTTTTACAACCTTTTTAACTTTTAACTATTTTTAACTATTATATTGCATTTTAGACTCACTTTAAGCACATAGTACGTGTATTATTTTATTTATTTTTTTATTTATTCATCTGAGTGTTTTAACTGGACGTTAAAATTGTGCAAAACAATCTTGCACCCTGTTATAAAACATAGCCTACAAACAGTATTACTTTAATTTAACATGAATAGTATGTTACTACCTTGAAACCGGTAACGATGTTTATTTTGATATTGACGATAATGGTGCATTTGCTCTGGTCCAGATCCATTACGTTCCTCAAAGTAACGGCACGTGCACGCGCGTGCGACCAAGTATAGCTGCAGTCACCTCTGTTGGAGAACATGATCACTATACAATTTCTCCAGAAGGCTGCTGTATGCTCATCAGTCTTTTTGCAATGTCTGTTAGGTGAAAACGCAGCAAAAAGAATAAATAAAATGCTTTCTTAAAAAGGCAAAAGAACGCATGCACATTTCCTTAATATTTTAATTAAAAACCAACAGACTAATGAAAATGCGGGACATTTTCTCGATATGCGATGTGCGAGACAAGTAGTCAAAATGCTGTGCGGTACAATGCAAAGTGGGACGGGTGGTCACCCTACCTTTAAGCCTGGTAATGAAAGTTATTGTATGCGAGAATAAAATAACATTTGAATGTATTTTTAGTATTTTGAATGCAAAAACCTTCTTTCAAAGTATTTAATTACATATTACATTTATTTTTTTCTTTGTTAAGGAAAATACAAATTACAAAATACTCCAAAGTAATTAAATACGTATTTTAAATAAATTCAATTAAAATACTGGCCATCTCTGCTTGTATCTTTACACTTTCTAATACTTTTGAACACATTTCAAAAAATATGCTATAATAATCTACGTTATTAAAAAATCCAGCAACATTTTACAGTAGGTGTCATTTGTTAACATTAGTTAAATATATTAACATAAACTAACAATGAACAATACATTTGCTGCAGTATTTATTAATCTTTGCTTAATGTTAAGAAAAATACAAATGTTCATTGTTTGTTCATGTTAGTTCTCAGTGTGCGTTAACTTTTGATTTTAATAACGTATTAGTAAATGCTGACGTTAACAATAACTAAGACTAATAATTTCTGTAAAAGAATTGTTCATCCTTAGTTCATGTTAAATACCTGCACAAGTTCATGTTAAATACCTGCACAAGCACAGCTTTCTCCTTCAGCCTGTGCATACATCTATGGAAAACGACCTTATCTTTTGCCATGAAAACACAGATCTCCATGGCTCTCGCATTCTTTGTCAACTGCTTTTAGCGTGCTGTTATGCCGGTTTTACACATACTCCATTTGCAGTGTGTATGCGGTGTGTGTTGCAGTGCTTTCACATATGCAGCATTAGCAGTGCGCAGCAGATCCGTGGCAGTATATCACAAACACAACATTTACTTATTTGGTCCCACTTTATATAAGGTGGTCTTAACTGCTATGTATTTAAATTAATCATTTGATACAATGCACTTAATGAGTACATACATGTTTTTACATTGTACTTATATTTTAAAAATACCTCTATGTGATTACATCTGTAATTAATTTCTGTAATTACATTTATAATTAAAGCTGCAAGAAGCGATGAAAGGACCCTTGCACCTGGGCTCACCGCCACCTGTTGGCCTTAGGAAAACAGTGAACAGTGGGCGAGTAAATACAAGGGAAATATGGCAAAGTCATTTCAAAGTGCCACACTTCCTGCTGCCGACAGGTGGCACTTTGACGGCTACTGAATATTGTCATGTATATGTCTTCAGGCCTGGACTATTATCAAACATGTGAAGTTTGGAGCAGATCGGACATTGTATGCCTGAGTTACAACAACTTGTTATAACAACTTTTTGTTTCGTGGCATTAATCGCATGCATTAGCATTTAGCAAGGCGTTGCATGATTTAACATGTTTTCTAGTATGTTTGGCACTTTGTGGCATATTGAAATGTTTCTGGGACTGAATTACAGTGTAAAGCATGCAATTTCCTGTTGCCAGCAGGTGGCAATATGACTAACGGAATATTGGCATATACAGTTGTGCTAAAAATTATTCATACCCTTAGTAAATATGAACAAAGGAGGCTGTGAAAATAAATCTGCATCGTTAATCATTTTGATCTTATATTTTAAAAATCTACTAAAATCCAACCTTTCAGTGGAGAAGAATAATTTTAAATGGGGGGGGGGATCTCATTATGAAATAAATGTTTTTCTCTAATACACACTGCTCACAATTAATCATACTCTTTTATTCAATACTTTTTTGCATTCTCCTTTTCCCAAGATAACAGCTCTGAGTCTTCACCTATAATGCCTGATGAGTAACACCTGATAAGAGATCAGAGACCATTCCTTCATACAGAATCTCTCCAGATCATTCAGATTCCCAGCTCCATGTTGGTGGTGCTTCTCTTCAGTTCACCCCACTCATTTTCTTTAGGGTTCAGGTCAGGGAACTGGGACGGACATGGCAGAAGCTTGGTTTTGTGTTCAGTGACCCATTTTTGTGTTGATTTTGATGTTTGTTTTGGATCATTATCCTGTTGGAAGATTCAACCACAGCCCATTATATGACTTCTAACAGGGACAGTCAGGTTTTGATTTTGTATCTGTTGGTATTTGATAGAATCCATTATTCCATGTATCTGATCAAGATGTCCAGGACCTCCGGCAGAAAAATAGGTTCACAACATTAAAGATACAGCTGTATATTTCATTGTACACATGGGGTACCTTTAACCAATGTGTGCACCAAACCTATCTTAAGTGTTTGCTGCCAAAAAGCTCTTTTTTTTTTTGACCATAGAACATTTGAAAAGTAACTAAAACTACTGGAACTTCAAACGGGATGGGTTCTATGGTCAGATGAAACAAAAAAATAGCTTTTTTAGCAGCAAACACTTAAGATGGCTAACCTGCTGCCGTCTGTACCCTTAATGTTAATCAAACAATAAGAAGACAGAGAAAAAATCACTCACTGCTCCAGACTTTAATAAGAATACATTTATATTTAAAGTGAAGACTTTGCAATTTTTTTTTTTTTTTTTTTTTTTTTTTTCTCTTTCGCACTGCGTCTAGCGCTATGGGGAACGCCTCCGTGGGAACCGGTGTCTGAAACGCTATCAAATTATGACAATCGCATTGGCCCTTGACAGCCTATGACGTCACTACTAGTGCGACCCAACGCACTTAAGGGGCGCCTAGAGAACAAGTCCTCATTTTGTCTTTAGGGACTGTTTTTCAAATGCTGTTCGAGGTAAGAATGGCTTTTTTAAGCATACTTTTCAAGCGGTGTGTACATCCGTGTCAGATATTTAATGCTTGATGACACTCATGACTTGTGCGTCCTTTGTTAGAGCATGCATGTGAAGTGCTTGAGAGGGCTTTTCCTGTTGAGGAAGCTCCACTCTCATTTGTCTCTCTTCCTGCATTTCCCAACTTTTCTGGAAATGGGGTTGTATTAATAATATACCCCAACCCAGGAACTTTGCAGAGTGTAGCTAGTAGCATGAGATAATTAAAGCAGAACTTAGTAACTTTTTTTACCTTCATAAATAGTTTAAGTCCTTACGATGGTTAATTGACTTGTAGTAGTGTGTTTGAGGCATGCACTAACCCCCTCTAGCACGTCTATGCCAGAAAACAACACTTGCAAGTTGAGCTGCGCTGACCCGAAACAATCTCGCCTCAAATTACCCACCTGCATTGAGATTTCTTGTACTGTATTTGCAAAACTACTGCGCTGGTGAGCGTTGTAGTTGTTGTAGTCCAGAGCTGCGCTTGGAGTATTTACGACAGTGTGATTCACTGAAGCAACCTGTAGGGGAAGCTTCGCAAATCTTACTGAGTTCCGCTTTAAACTTTTAATTAAACTGTAAATGTGTTATAAACAGAAAGCTTGCAAAAAGTGCTTGTCTAATTGTAGCCATCAATACCTTCAGCACAAGCTCAGAGAGATCTGCTCTCTTGTGAAAACACTAGTCATTTGGACAGCATTTCTCATGAAAAAGTGGAAAAGTATTCATAACAGCACAGATCATAATCAGCGAGCATGTTTTTAAATAAAGTTGTTTTTTAAATACAGTTTGAGGAAGCTTGGTGGTGACGACGTTGATCCGCGACCATGGTGTGCTGTAGTCCGTTTATAGCCTACTGTTAGCTTTTTATATCTGACGACTTTATTTAGGCTTCAAAATGGATAAATGTTGTGTTAACTTGTAAAGATTATCTTGATAGACAAAACGTGTAAGTATCATAACCCTTTGTTAAACACAGAGCTTATTTTCTGCGATTTTCCAAAAGTCTATGGAAAAAATGCATAGGCTTTCAGAGGGAACCCGTGCGCCGCTAACTTCCGGGTTGGCCTACAAAAACGCGTCATCCCTGGGGCACACTATAGGCGTAATGATATAATTGATACAATCGTTATTTGAAGCGGCAAGTTACTTTCAAAAGGATTTGCTCTATTTTGACATCAGTGTTTATATCCAAGCTATAAACTTTTAGCCCAGTACTTTTGTGATAATCTGAAAATATGTAACACCGAAATAATGATGCTGTGTGGTTGAAAAGACTGTTTGTGAAGCTCTTTTATACCTACACATGATAATTGTTTTCTCTGGGTCAGCGGCAGCGCAAACACGGGTTTGAACGTTCAATTGTGATTTTGTCAAAGGTTAAATAGAAATAGCCGAATTGTAATTTAGGAATGAGAACATGTGGGTGTTTAAATCGAGATCGCTCTCTTTAACAATTGTGCAGCTCTACCTATCCCTAAATTAAACCCTCACAGAAACCTCAGCAAAACACTAGAGATTTAAATAGAAAGATTTGTTCACACACACACAGTCTTGGCTCTCATGTAAAAACTTTGGATGCAAAAACACAAACCACAAACACATAGGACCTTTAGAAATAAGTTTGTATGTAAGGAGCAGTTTGTGACAGGTCATATTTCTGGAGATCTTAAGCAGCGAGGGGAGCAAGCCAAGCATGGTAGGAGACTGTCTTGACAGACCTGAATATTTTGAGTTCATATCTAATTATAAATGGATTCAGGGTGGTGTGACAATGACCAATTCACATACATTTCAGATAGAGAGTAAATAAGAACATTATGACTTGTTTCATCTGCCGTTTGGGGCTTTGGTATAATGTTCAGTTTAGATGTTTAAGTCAATGACAGGAAAATTCATGCAATTTACAAATATATCCATGTCCCGTCTCATCCAAAGCAGAGCTTGAGTTGACAAGCGTCCATCTGAAAATGGCTGATCACAGCTAATAGCAGCCACCTCGCCGGAACCCTTCAATTTGCACACGCACTACAGGATAAAACATGAGCGTTCCTAGTCAATCACCTTCCTGCTATAATTAAAAAAAAATTAAAATTTAAATATTCCATAGTAAACTAGACGACTTCTGTGTTGGTCCAGGCTGGTTTATGCTGGTTAGAGCTGTTATAGTGCTGGTCTAGCTGGTAGACCAGCAAAGTATTGCTGTTCTCAAGCAAAACTGGGCTGGTGTAGCTGGTCTACAGGTACTCCCACATACTGAGGACCAGCAAACCAGCAACTTGCATCCCATGCAAAACATACCTTATGCTGGTGACCAGCAATGCTGGATTTTTTAGCAGGACTCACAAGCTAGAAGTATTTTAACAATACTAAACTAGGCACAGGCCCAAACATCATGATAGCTGAAACACACCATGTCATGTCTGCTTTGAGGATTTTTCTCTATCTTGAAAATGTAATTTTACAACATGCTATGCAAGTAAAGTTATTCATTTAAAAAGCTATTATTTTAAAATTCTGCACAAATGATCTCTGAATGTTCTACCATAGATTTCAGTCACACCCTTTTGCATGAATAAGGGCACATTCTTCCAGTATGAAAGACTTTGTGAAAGCAGATGATAAAGAGACACCTTCAGAACTCAAGCGGCAGTGAAGCAGAGAAACTTTTGCTCGGGGGGGGATTAACAACAAAAGAACCCAAAATCTTTCAGTAACAGATTCTTACACAAACAGTATTGATCAGCATTTCCACTACTTTCCAAAAAGAAAGAACTAAATGATTTTGAAAAATATCAACACTCAATATTTCAATACTTATTGAATAAATATTGAATATTTCAATATTTCAATACCATACTTTTCCGCAGAATGGACACACCAATATGAGCTGCGCTTTTTTACTCTCTCTTCTCTCCCACGGCAAGTTGACACACTGCAGTCTATGTATTTTAATTTTAGGTAAATACTCAGTTGAGTCATCCAGTGTTTTCAGCATTTCAGTGTGGCTCGCTTCACAATAAATGCTACAAACGGCATCTCTGCATGTGGTGCAAATTGAACATGCATTTGGAGACGAGTGATAGATACACATTTTCATATTCGCATAATTTCCAACATTTCCAGAATTGTTTATAATCCTTTTGTCACAGAAGGTCCTCCTGCAGTTTTCTGCCAAAATAAAAGCTTGAGGGTTTAACTTTTGCAAGTGAAGAAACTAAGACATAAGCATTGCAAATTTACTAAATGTAGTCAACACACTTAAAGAACATTCAGTTTTGTTACACTTTAAAGTAAGTTGTCATTATTACGGTGTAATTATACATTTAAGGACTAAGCCAACTAACCACGTGTACTTACTATAGGGTGAAGATTAGGAAATTAATATGGTTTGGTTTAGGCTTACTTGCATGTAATCACACATACTTTACTGTTATTACTAAAATAAGTACATATAATGTGTAACGAGGACACTAAAATAAAGTGTTACTTTGATTGTTTTTAAGTGAAGTTGCAATAGTTATAATTATAATCAATATATTTAATAGCTATAGCCATTAAGAGCTATTGGACACGAGGAATCTCAGAATTTCAGTTGGTAATATATTTTTGACCATAGTCAAAGCATTTTCTTAAGTTAGATATTGCCCTAATATTTTTAATGTTGTGCTAATATCAAAAATAAAAAAAATCTATATTTTTCCAATTAACTGTCCCGAAGTTAGAAATTACATTCATGACAACACCACTGTGAAGGCCAGAAAATCGAGGCCACTTGCACTCAAATGTTTAGCCTTTGCCTAAAGCGATCTGGCTTTTAGTGACATGCAATAATGCCCTCCATGCGCTGCAACATACTTCTTCATTGGATGGTTATTATAGTGTGTGTTGGGCCACGGACAGTGTACACCAAGATAATGAAGAGTGCTTCAACTCAGAAGTGATTAAGACAATTGTTCTGGAATAAGCTCACTCAGGGGGCAGTGGAAATGACAAAGGAGAATGAGGAGAGGATAAAATTCACCCTGTCAGTCAGACATATGCCAGTCCATTATTACATTAACCAAAAAACTTCAGACGTCAGGCTTGATTCTTAACCATCAAACACTGAAACACTTCACCCAGCACAGCTTTCATTGTCTGAGCTCTAAATTACTGCTCATGTCTATATGGCATCAAAATTTCATTCCAGATTTTGTCAAAAGACATAACCTTGTTTTATATGATTTTGTGCTATGATCAAAAGCAGTCACGCATTGTTACAGTACTTTAGGATAAACTCTCTCAAAGCGGCTGCAGAACTCAGTCATGCCTTTGATATTGTGACAAACACGCTGTTAAAGGAAAGAAAAAATAAAAGATACTGGCAAATATTTATATACAATTTGTATAAAAGTGATTACATGAGAGATTGTTTTTGTTTGCAAAGTACTGACAGGTTATATTCAGACAAAGAGAGATTTGAATAAAACGTACACCTGTCAGTTTGCTCGACAAACAGACCAAGTATTAAATAAAGACAGCAGCTGTTGTCCATTGCAACTGACGTTAGGATTGCCAGGGGTAGAACAGCACAGCGGCATTAGCATATGTCAGGACTGGATTTAAGCACATCCTCATTGCCTTCAATCATCAAGTACTCCGTTTAAAGTGGCTTCAGTTACTGTACCAGATTTAGAGGTGCACTCTGCAGGAAGTATAGACTCGTACAAAAATAATCCCTCTCAATCATTACTTTTCCACTACAGTTGTGGTTTTTGTTTCTACAGAGACAAGTATTTTACACTGGCTGTATTTTCTCAACACAAAACAATTTGTAATGTTGCTATTGTCTTATTGACTGCTATCTTTAACTCAACAGATTACTAGACATATTAATTACATTAATTACATTACTGTTTATTAGGGAGTTAAACTGAAGATGGCTAAACTTTCTCTGAAATTACTGCAAGTATTAGCATAACCATTCATTCATTCATTCATTCACACACACACACACACACACACACACACAAACACAAATAAAATGCCATGTAAGCATGATAACAATATTTGAAAAATAAATGTGCAAAACACCTCATCACTCATCTTCACACAGGTAGTCTGCTCTTGAGTCACTGTCTCATGTGATACTGCTGCAGGTTGGGCTGTGTGTGTTATAACAAAATGATATGATGTCAGGGCAGGGGCATGGTTTCTGTCGATGTTGAGCACGTCCACGAGGCAGTGCATGAGCCCACCTACATTGAATTGTGGCCCACCCAATCAAAAGTTGGTCATTTTCCAAAGAGATGTATGAAATTAAATGAACAATTGTAATAAACATTTATCACACTATATTTATTTTGTTAAAAGAATGATTAAATGCAAGTTTCCATGGTCAGTTGGAGGCAATATCCTAGTTTTCCCTCTCCCTATAGGTGCATATCATAACACTTGTCAAAATGAAAATGCCAAAGCAAATATAGATCAGTTGACACTTTAAAAAGCCTAAATTGGAAATCCCAATCGTACTGCTGTAAGAAACAAAGTCTAGCAAGGAATCCGGGCGATTCCTTTAACACCAACTGACACAGACACTTGATTATGATTAATTAATCTTAATTAATTGTTTTTAACCAGACGTTCCGTCGTCTCAGACTAATTTTACAGGACATGTAAAAAAGTTCTAAACATTAATTCATATTTTTATAACGACATACTACACTGAAAAAGGAGGAGCCATTTTATCGTTTTTTTCATGCAGTGTAATAAAAAAAAAAAAAAAAAAAATCAATAATTAATGGCAACATGTTTTTATATTATTTTAACTCAAAAATAAATTGGGCAAATTTCAGCTCTCTTTTATAAGTTGTATAAGATTCAGATTGATTTTTTTAAGTCAGGTTTAATATAATTTAAATTTAAATGACTTTGTGATGATCTCGGTGTTGTGCCATTTGTTTTGTATGGACTTATGTTGAAGTGTATTCTCAGTTCCCATTGTTTCTGTACTCCCTTCCCGTTTCTCTTACAATGTTAGTTTCTATAGTTACCGCCATTAGTTACACCTGTCATTAAGTATCACTGATTTCTTTGTGTATTCAAACTCTTTCAGTCATGTTTTGTTAGTCTGTGGTGCCTGGATGTTCTTTTTATTTTTACTTTCATTTTCTTTGGATTATGTTCTTGTTTCCTGATGTTGACTATTTACCTGTTTCCTAGTTTGTTCACTTTTTGTCATTAAGGCTGTGCATGCATTTGGATTTTCTCTCCGCCTTGTCTCTTTGCACCTGGTTACAGACTTGTTGATTATAACAAATTGATTATATTTAATTTAAAGCAGCAACAGAACTTAAGTTTATATAAGTTTGAATGTTCTGTTTACAGTAACTAAATATTTTGCATAGCACACGTTTAACCTTTTCCTTTTGAACACCATCCAAACAAACAAGTAGTCCAATCCTCATGCTTTACCTTCCTGTCTCATCTAAAGAGATACTTCACACAAAAATGTAAATTCTATCATCCACATAAAAAGGCATATAAAAGGAAAAATTGCAAATAAGATGTTGGTCACCAGTTTCCATGGTGTTGTTGTTGTTGTTGTTTTTTTGTTAGTTTGTTTTTGTTTTTATTTGAGTGTTGATTAATAAATCTAAAAATAAATAGCAACTGAATTTAATAGTTTGGGCTCTGTTGTTAATTGTAACCTTTAATATTATAGTAATGTGCAAGAAAGGGCTCCCTGTATATTAGGGATGTGCATCTCCATAACTGAGGCCGATGCGATACGCATCCCGATGCATAACCGATACACACTTTTCAAATCAATGCATCGCATCGTTAACTTTTATACCGATGCACCAATGTGAATCGATGAATCTTACCATCCCCACTGTATATAATTTACAGCATTAGCTGCAGCCCATAAGTTTTGTCTCTTTGTCAAATCTCTTTTTGAAACCTGCAATTGCAGTTATTTGCAGAATTATCATCTTTACGTGGGTTGTGCATCGGCACGGCTCCTCAGCACGGATTAATCAATTCATCTGTAAGTCACCACATCAGTGTGGATACTGTACTTTGGAATCACAGATTGTAGTCTAGAAAGTATGGCCAAAATAAGAATTTTCAACTGAGAAAAAAAACAACAAAAAAAAAACACACATTACAATAAATCGTGCTGCCAATGGTGATCAAATCTAATGATCGCTTCGCTCATCACATCAAACCGTGCATATTATTACTGTTATACTTTGTTCTCAAATTGTTAATGTTAACATCAGCATTGCGTAAATACTTATTTAATGTGTATTAGCACTACCTGTATTTATTAAAGGTGCTAAAGAGGATCTTTTCGTCGACTGAGAAACCAAAGACTGTTACTGAGTTTTTGAAATGAGCGCATGCGTAAGAACAACCCCCCTCCTTCACCGTTCATTTCGAGGGAACGCCTCCCAAAACTCGCGCATGAGTATTGGAACACGAGCGTTTGTTTACCACCGGCATTCGCTGTGTCTTGTCAGTGGATTCATTATTGTCAGACTCACCGCAGGTAACTCATAATCTGCAGTTGTTACTCCTGTCTCCTGACAAAAACATTGCATGCGGCGCCTGTGGAGTGCGGAAAGTTACTGGAGTTACTTGTCTCTCACAAGGAACGTCATGGCAGTGATTGACAAGCCAGAGGGCCAATCCACGCACGTCTCTCACAAGGAACGTAATGGCAGTGATTGACAAGCCAGAGGGCCAATCGTTTACGCGATCGTCGCGTTTTTAAGGCCCTACCTCGTGCACAGATGATGTATATTATTATTAGTCCTTTCAGTGCACTTAATAAATAGTCTTTTATCAGTTAGTATAGACAGTTTCAAGTAATATTGCAAAAATGTATAAAACAAAACATCCTCTGTAGCACCTTTAATTTCTGTGCAATCTAATCTCTAATTTGTAATTTGTCATACCATACAATCCGCCATCAAAATAAGTTTAATTATTCCAGCTGCTGTGAGACAAGGCTCTGATTAGAACACATTATTACAAGCTTACCGTTGTGAATCGGGCTAAGGTAAGGAGATAGTTTTGTGTGTGTGTGTGCTTTTGTTTATATTACATTGTGGGGACCAAATGTCCCCACAATGTAATATAAACCTGAGTTCACCTACATCGTTGGGACCAGCCACCGGTCCCCACAATGTAAATTAATTAATAAAAATACTAAATGATGTTTTTGTGAGAAAATAAAGGTGTGCACAGTTTCCTGTGATGGTTAGGTTTAGGGTAGGGGGATAGAAAGTACGGTTTGTACAGTATAAAATGCATTGCGGCCTATGGAACGTCCCCACAATTCACAAAAACAAACGTGTGTGTGTGTGTGTGTGCGTGTGTGTGTGTGTGCGTGTACAGCTTTTTTAATAGTTGTGTTTGAGTCCCTCAGTTGTCCTCAGTGTGAAAAAAATGGATCTCAAAATTGGAAAAGGTTCAAATATCCAGAAGATGCTGGAAAATCAAAGAATTTACAGGACATGGAGGATTTTTCTGAAGAACAGAGCTCAGTTTAACTGCTCAGGACAAACAAGTGACTCATGATTCAGGATCATCTAGGTAACAACACACAGTACTAAGAATCAAGGGTATGTAAACTTTTAAACTGGGTAATTTTCATAAATACAGTTCAAAATAAAAATATAACATGCAATTTTCATGATCCTTATTTTGTTAAAATAATTAACAATTTTGCATATTCTGCAAGGGGTATGTAAACTTTTGAGCTCAATGGTATATATACAAATTATTATTGCAAGTGTTCTAAAGTCACACGATAGCTCTGTGTAAGGAAAAGACCAAAATTTAAGCTGTTAATAATTGTGTTTGTTGCAATGGACTAATCAATTGAAATCAGTCTGAAAATAACCATTCACAAATCAGACGTAGCTACTTAAATTTGGATCTGTTCATCACGAAAAGCTCCTGTCCTTATCCACAAGAACTTTCTTCAAAAAAGGGTTTATAACAACATGAGAATGTGAACATTTGTGTGAATTATTCTACTGATGTAAAAGCACTTTGGAGCAAAGCTCTGGCAGAACTTCAAAGACAAGACTAGCTGAGCAAAATGAATAATCCTGTTCTGTTATCGCATTCTGTGTGCTTTCACCTCACTCATTATCCCCTGGACACTGGAAAAAGCCATGCTTTCAATCCCCATTGGTGACCTTGTCCATTGGAGAGCAGAAAGATGATTTTATTAGTCAGATTATGCTAATTTAGTTATGCTAAATTAGATTATTAGTTAGATTATGTTATTAGTTAGATATGCTTTAATCCTCATTGGTGACCTTGTCCATTGGTGAGCAGAAAGATGATTTTATTAGTTAGACAGAAAGCACACACAACACCAGGAATTGATGAGTAGAATCTTACAGTAAATCATACACCCCCATAGACTTCTCCATTTTCAGCCTGCTCTCTGATGTTCACCTTATCACAGCACAAAATTGCTGCTATGACAAAGTGTAAGGAATATCTTTCCCTATGGGTTATAATATTACCAGCAGGTGCAAGATGGTCTCATTTGTCACAGGAGGAGGACCTGTGTGATAGTAAGTGCTTGAATTGGAACTGGAAACACATGCAACACAATGTCAACAAAACACCAAGACATGAGAGCTCACGTCAGAATGCATATCCTAAAAGGCATCTGTGAGAGCAAGCTTTCATGCTCTGTGCATCACAAACCGCACAAGAACCTGGGTGAAAGACAATAAATATGAGTCTTATTTCTCCCCCAATCCCCCTGGGCTGAAATAGGTGACAGGTACTCTGTACTCTGTTACATGTGACATCAAAGAGATATTTTTTAAAGTGGTTGAGGTTTAAACTTACTCTGCTTTCAGAGTTGAGACCTTCTACTCAGCCTTCCCACCAGCCACCTGCTCAGAGTGCTCACCTGCTGCAGGTACAAAAGGCGAGGGGGGCTAACTGCCTTTAAAACTCCTACACAACTAGGAAAGACTCTCCAGGGCAGGGAAAATGAGAATAAACAAAAAGAGAACCTCAAGGAATCAAGACAGCTAGAAAGTTCTGCACACCACATATTATGCTAGTTTTGAGCTGCAGTTGTTTTAGTTGAACTCGTCAATACTCTGTGCTGTGATATATTGTCCTCCAAAATTCAACAAGGATATTATATGGGACTTTACAGACTTTTTTGGCAATATAGGTTTAAAATATGACAAACTTTTACTAGTGGGGGACTTCAATGTGCATGTCTGCTGTTCTTCAAATCCACTGGCTAAAGACTTTAAGGATTTGATTGACTCTTTTAACTTTGTCCAACATGCACAGGGTCCTACCCACGAAAAAGGCCACACCTTGGACTTAATATTATCTCTGGGCCTGTCTGTTGGGGATACTGAAAGTCAAAATGCAGTCTTTTCAGATCATATGTTTATTTATTGGCCCAAGCCTATTGACATTACTAAATAAAAGTCTTACAGCAGGAGTAGTTCCTGCTATTTTTAAACATGCCATTGTAGAACCCCTTTTAAAAAAAAAAATCTAATGTAAATACAAGTGTTTTTTTTTTTTTTTTCAAACTATCGTCCCATTTCTAAATTACCTTTTTTGTCTAAGGTCTTAGAGAAGGCTGTTTTAAATCAATTACAGGCTTTTTTAGTCCAAAATGACATCTTTGAAAAGTTCCAATCTGGATTTAAAACAAACCACAGTACAGAGACGGCCCTGCTCAAATTATTAAATGACATCTAGTGACTCAGTGATTTTAATTTTATTAGATCTAAGGGCAGCATTTGATACTATTCACCACAATATACCTATTACTCTTTTAGAAAAGACTGTGGGTATCCGAGACACGGCTCTTGAGTGGTTCAGTTCTTTTCTTTCTGTTAGGGCTTTCTCCGGTTAACATCAGTCAATCTTATTCAAAGTCTGCTCCATTGAATTGTGGTGTTCCCCAGGGTTCAATTCTTGGTCCAGTTTTGTTCCTGCTGTATATGCTGCCCTTAGGTTCTATTTTTCTAGTTTATTTTCATTGTTTTGTTGATGATACTCAGGTGTATCTACCTCTATGAAAACAGGAAAAGAGGACAATTACATCTTTACTAAATTGTTTGCATGAAGTTAAACTATGGATGTACGCAAACTATTTAAATTTAAACAAAAGTAAGACAGAGGTAATTTGGTTTGGAAACCCTAAGTCTCAAGGCCTGTCTGATTTGGGGAACTTGGCTACTTTCTGTAAATCGGTTGTTAAAAATCTTGGGGTTCAGTTTGATGTCTCTCTGAAATTTGAGGAACAGATCAAGTCAGTGGTCAAGTCTTGTTACTTTCAATGGAGATTATTAGCTAAGGTTAAACCATTTCTGTCACCTAGCAATCTTGAAAAGCGTATCCATGCTTTAATATCTGTAAGATTGGATTACTGTAATTCTTCGTATGCAGGTGTGAACCAATCGCTGTTAACTCGTTTGCAGTTGGTGCAGAATGCGCTGCTAGATTGCAGAAGGGTTTTCGTAAACACCAGCATAACACCTATTTTAGCTACTTTACATTGGCTTCCAATTCACTACAGCACTACACAATTCAACCATATGCATATTTCCCCACATAACAGGGCCTAACAGGGAATAATGAAATTCACAATAAATCAAATTAATTGTATGTAAAGGATCTTACTGACAGATGTGTTCTGTGACAGTACAGTCTTGAATTCAAACACTATTTTCTTGACAGTCATCATTATTGTAAGAACATCATCATTATTGTAACCCATCATTACAATGTATTTGTCTACTTGCAATGAGACTACAGGAAGAAACATCTATATGTGGCCCAGTTCTTTTATCAGCCATGGCCTTCTCTTTGCTTAAAATCAAATCAATAAATCAATCAAGATGTTTCATAGTTTTCAAAAATTAAAAAAATTAGGTCATCTAATCCCCAATTCCCAGCCATGTAGAGACAATGCAAATGAGATGCAAATTCAACAAAACTTAAAAACCAGTTAAGGTCTGGGTAATAAACACAGAATTTAACCTCTTGCCATTGCAAACAGCCTTCAGGGGCTATATGCAAATCACATGCAGATACCAGCACTGCTTTTATTTAAAGATAAAGAGAACCTGTAAACACCAAAGAACTCAGTTCATGAACTAAGCATGACTACAAACAGAATATTATCTGACCTGTACGAAAGAAGGTGAATGAGTTCCTCAAGATGATTGGGGGACTGACAATGGGGACTGGAAAAGCAGATATAAAAACATTTTGAAAAGAATAAACCTCAATTAATACTGGCTTCTGATTACAGCCGCTCAAGCAACAGATATATAGCCTACACACATCTGCCACATGTCAACTGGCGCAGAGCTAAAACCTCCTTATCTGTTATAAATTCAATTTAATCCACGGCTTCACAGGGCTTACTGCTTTTATGAAACTGTTACCACACATTACAAATATTAAAAGACAAAAAAATATGTATCACTGCAACTTTCATGAAGTAAAATCACTAAAAGCCTTCCTTCAGCTGGAAAAAAAATAGTCCACGACTGTGAACCACAACAGAAGTTACATTTATTACATCTCTAGATGGCGGCAAAGACTGTCTTTATGAGCAAAGATTGTCTCTCAGTCGCTAACAGTGATCAGCATGGGCACCCTGACTGGTCTGCGGCTATGCAGCCCATACGCAACAAACTGTGATGCACAGTGTATTCTGACACCTTTCTATCAGAACCAGCATTAACTTCTTGAACAATTTGAGCTACAGTAGTTCGTCTGTTGGATCGGACCACACGGGCCATCCTTCGCTCTTCCATGTGCATCAATTAGGCTTGGCCATCCATGACCCTGTCGCCAGTTCACCACTGTTCCTTCCTTGGTCCACTTTTGATAGATACTGACCACTGCAGACAGGGAACACCCCACAAGGGCTGCAGATTTGGAGATGCTCTGACCCAGTCATTTAGCCAACACAATCTGGCCCTTGTCAAACTTGCTCAAATCCTTACGCTTGCCCATTTTTCCTGATTCTAACACAAACTTTGAGGACAAAATTTTCACTTTCTGCCTAATTTATCCCACCCACTAAAAGGTACCGTGATGAAGTGATAATCAGTATTATATATATATATATATATATATATATATATATATATATATATATATATATATATATATATATATATATATATATATATATATATATATATATATATATAGCATTACAATATTTGATCACGCTCTATCCTATCCAACTGCGCGTGTAAATCATGAATCGGCTCCGGTCGGTCTAGGAGAGACTGTGACTTGGGCATCTTTGTAGCCCATCAGATGCTACGCAGAAGGCCCTAGTCCCCAGCTCTGGGGACTTCAAAAGAATCACCCCCTGTGGGTTAAGGACTATGCGGCCACAGGCCAGACCAGCCAAATCCCAATACACACCACACACACACAGACACACACAAACACGCATGAAGATTGTATGTACAAAATATGACGTGCCAAAGTGTACCCGTTGCTGTCTTTCAAGTTATATGTATGTATAAGCTTAGCTATGACTGTAGTTGTGTCAGTTTTTATTCTAAACGATAAGATTTGAGTATAAACTGTATCTTCCCTTTTGTTTTTTTCCACCTGACAAGTTTTTGTAAAGCTCTCTTTATGCCTTATTCGACAATGTATGTCACATTACTGTAAAATGCATTGTTCTATTTTTAATGGTACTACGAAGAAAAATGTACTTCGATCTAACACATAAATTATGTAAATCTAACCGCAAGACAAGACAAAGAAAAGGTTTGCCCGCCAAAATTGCACCTTTACCATTGGCTGTTTCAGCCAAGGAGGTGTGTTGGCTTGTTTTTCCATAAAAGACAACCACATGCAATTTTTCCTTTGTCTCTCGATGGTCTCTGAATTGTCCATCGCCCTCTCACGCACGTCTCTCCCGGACGTCTTGGCGACCGCGCTTCCATCACGCGCTCATCTTTCGGGACGACCATCTCGGGCGAAACCAACTTTCAAGTCCTCAGTTCAAATCTTCCCATGGAAACAGAAGAAGCCAACGAACTGCAGCCGCACTGAACCGAAACTTAGCACGCAAACTCATGCAAGTAGCCTACCGCTTCTCTCTATCTTAGATGCGATAAGTCATACGACCTAATGATACTGATTCTTTGCTAGCTCTCAAGGACCGTTAGTAAGTTTTGCTACTTGTATTCTCTCATCTCCTGTCTTTACTTTTGCTTTTGTATATATGTATATCCTCTGTGTATATTTAGATTTATAAACTCTGTATTAGTAGTTTCATATATTAAACATGTTATATTCATGCTCGATTGTTCTGCTGCTCATTCGGAAAAACCAAGTCACTTATACGTTTTTGATCCAGCAACACTGCTTTACGCTTTGATGCTGTAATAGAAAGTTATTCTCCTGGACAGAGAATAAAATTATTTTTATAATAGTCTGTGAGAAAACTAATGGTTTGCTGGACAAACTAGGATAGTTTTTCTAAAACAAATTAAGCTAGAACTAATCATATATGTAATTGATTATACTCCGTAATTAATTCACCATATATGTGCATAATTCCCTCTTGGGTCAACATATATCATAATAAACCATAAGGCTTTATGATTTATTACATATATATTTCACCCATGATTTGAGCTAATTGATGACATTATTAAATACCTGTAAAGTGAATTTGCTAAACCACTCCAATAAATTGGCCATTATTTCTGTACTTTTACTGTTTCTTTTTTTCCTTTTACATTCAAAAATATAGTTTAGAATGTCTATTTCATAGATATGCTTATTTGCACTACCGTTTCTGACTACTTATCTCATATATATATATATATATATATATATTTATATATATATAAAAAAAAATATATATATATATAAATTGTCTTGGCCTTCATTCATAAAGAGATGACATTAAACAAGTATTTAAAATATACTGTCTTTATGTTGTTTCTTTATGTTGTTTTAATTTGGAGATTAACTGTGAAATTATTAGGATTATAAAATATATTAAAAACAAAAACTTGTTTTTAATTTTTGCTGGTGCTCCTAACTTTTTGAAGGTGGGAGCACCAGTGCTACCAAGTAAAAAAGTTAATTTTGAGCCCTGTATAAGCATATCACAGATTTCTAGATCTATGCATTTATTTTTATTCAAAGATATAGAAACCGCTTATAGTGCATGATTTTTTGTGATTTTCACTATAATTGGTACATGTTTATTTTAAAAAGATGTACAAATATATCCATTTTTGTAATGGTAGGCCATTCAGATTTGATGTTATTAGCTGCTGAAATTAGCTGGTGCCCGAGTCATATTAGAGAGTATGTTAGGATGTCCACCAAAGAAGATGCATAGCAATTTATGTGTGTGTGTGAGAGAGAGAGAGAGCGCAAGCGAGACAGAACGCAAGAGAGAGAGAGAGACTGAGATTTGCAATTTATGAACAGAGCAGGATAGAGTACAATGGAGTACAAAGAGTACAACAGCATACAGTCAATAACTGTAACATCTGATTGATCAGAGATACATCAGAAGACGACAGATGGCATCAAACAGCATTTTACATTATAGTATGCCATGTGATACTGTAAACAGATTACCATAGTAGAGAATGCCACATTACTGTAAATCACCCTTATAAAGGTCAACTACAGTAAAGAGGACAGTGAAAACATTTACTGTATTGGCAGCACACACTGTTCTAGCACAAAACCTCATGGCAGTGTCATACTTCATCACACCTTTTGATAACACACTGAATAGATACAATTACTAACATTGTGGATTTTATGTTACATAACTTAAGAAAGTGTATTTTCTAATGAAGCATCTGCAGGCTGTGTTACTGTAATTATGTCTGCAACAAGGGTGATTTGAAACATGCATATTGCATTGTTTGCTATTAAATGAACTGATTGTTAAAAGTACCATATTGAAAAAAAATCATACTGTTGTGTTTCAGTAATTAAACCAAATGTTCTCATTACATGTTACAAAATCTTGTGTTTGAAATGTTTATGTGGACTGAAAATGTGTAACTAAAGAAAGTAGGGGTGTCCTCGACTACGGATTTACATAGTCGAATCAGATTAGAATCAGATTGCCTATATTCGACTGATAGTCGAATCATATATGTTTGAGCTTGAAAAACAGCAGTCCACTAGATAGTGCGCACGGACTTTGAAAGGTTTGCGCGCTGAACTGTGCACAAGATGGAGCAGGAAATGGAAAATGAAGGCCTGGCTATAGCCTACCCACGGCTTAAGACAACTTTTATTTTATTTCACACACAGCACAGAGGCAGTTTGGTCGGTTTATTAGAAAGATGTTTCTGTCAAGTGATAGACGAAACTGACAATGATTTTATCTTTTTTAAACAAATGAAGGGCAATGTGGATAAACATTCACAGCCACGATGTACAGAAGACCACTCAAAGATATAGAAAAAAATGAATAAAAACATTTTGGATCGATAAACCATATATATAATATATATATATATATATATATATATATATATATATATATATATATATATATATATATATATATATATATATATATATATATACACACATACATACACACACACACACACAACTGCAGAAAGGCCACACAGATAGATATAAATTTCATATGTCAGCAAATCAAATTACATCGGCTAAATTGTCTGTGCAAGCAAGCTTTAATCTACAGCGCAACATTGATGCACCAAAAAAACAGAAATTAATTTAATAAACAAAATTATAATTTTTTTATAAAACATTAATTTACAGAATTTAATTAGAACAGAATATACTGTTCTAATAAATGGAAATAGTCTAATTAAAAAAAATTAAATATGATCAAGTCAAACTGCAAAATGCCTGAAGTGCAGCATATATTCAAAATACAAGCCACAAATAGTTAAATTAAATAACCCAGAGTGATCAATAAATAAATTAAAATGAAATAAATTATTAAAATAACGAAAGTATAGCCAGAATTGTCAACTTTGTCTTTTTAACCACAGAGGCAATAAACGCTAAACTGGAGTGGCAGTCTTTTTATCTAAACATTCACAACATCCAAAAGTCATATTACATCCGGCTGAAATAGTTTGAAATCACTTGTAGCTACCCTACCTGATTGAGAGAGAAAAATCTTTCACACGATCTGCCTGTGTCCACTTGAGTCTTTTCAAATAGCGCTAGTCAGCTCGTTGGCCGACAGAAGTACGACACAATGTTTGTTGTTGTTGAGTTCTATGACATGAGCTGTTGGCACAACTTGCATTATACATTTTTTGGATCATCTTTTACCATTTCAAAGTGCATCCAATTGTACACTTTATCCAGGACATTGTTAAAGATTTAATCCCTGCCGCAAAGATGCTCCTCTGTCGGTCACGAATCACAGAAGTGAAACTTAAATCTGTCACGGGGTGGTTGGATTTATTCACGCACATTAAAAATATTTATTAAAAGCTTCTTTTTTACATTTTCTACATTTTTATTTATAGTATTAACATAATAGGCTGTATGTTAACCTATTGGGAAAGAACCGGTACATCTATGTAAAATCAGAAATTGAGCGCCCCCATATCTCGTCTCATAACACCTCTGCGACGATTCGACTGTGAGATTGGTAGTCGAATCAGGCTCGTCCTATCGAAGATTCGAATCGTCGACCATTCAGGGTCACCCCTAAAAGGGATCAGGTTTTGAAAGAATGACTTGCTGTGTTACAAGTGTGATCAGTTTGGATTTTTGTACTAGGAGTTTTGAAAATGTAACCAGTTACTAGTCACTTTTTACTAGTGAAAATACTTGTTAATAATAATAAAAAAATTTATTTAAAAAAATAATTTAAAAAACATGGAAAACTTCATGAAGAACCCAAAGTAAAAGACCTCAAGCCATGTGCTTTCAGCAGGTCTGAAAGACTAGCTGATATTTAAAACAGTAATAATTTATACTATTTAGGAGTTTAATTTAAAAAGCTTGTCAATACTTTATTCTGAGAAAAGTACTGTGTCAGCTGGGAAAGAAATCAACACAGAGTGAATTACAAACACAGACATTTACTGCCCACTTAACTAGTAATCATCTGAAACAGTTTGCAGCAGTTACTCAATCAAAATTCACTTTCGGACATGCTTGACAGTCACTCGTATTAGAAATGAGCCAATATCCCGGAGTATATGATCCTATGTTGACGTTTTTTTTCCAACTCATTCACCGCTCCAGACAGTCCAACAATACTGAACTGAGAACAGTACGAACATGTCTGACATGCTAAGAACCATCTGCCAATGGTTTCATAAATAGGGCCGAAATGAACCAATCTGAACAGAATCAAAAACCTATTGGAAATATAACAGTGATCGGATGGCAGCGGTTCTCGAGTCACCAGTAGTACACTGATAGCAGTTCTCTTTTGAGTCAAGAGTCGGTTAATGGTTACATAAGTTCTCGGGTCACAAGTACACTGAACTGAGGAAACAGTTCGGACTCGGACATGTCCACGGATTGTGAGCCGTGCGTGTACAAACACCTCCACTCAGCACGCTTTTCTTCCAAATTCCCTCAGTCCTCTTCTGCTGTTCTTAATCTACATCTCCTCTCTTCAGGTGAGGGAAGAAGGTTTGTCATAGTACTGAACACTTCTCCTGGTACTGAGAACTTTGAGAAACAGCAGTAGCTGCACAAAAAAAGCAGCAAGTTGCTCTGTAGCCGGTGAGTGGAGGAGGCTGGAGTGTCATAGCAGTCATGTGCTTTCATTGGCTATCTCTGCCAGACAAGTTACACTGCATAAACTGCGGTCAGTCACTCATAGCACTGCGAGCATGATCTATTTTATGAATGAACAGTGAGACAGTACATAAATACACTGTTCTTTGCATGAAAACATGACATCAAGCACATAGATGGTGTTCTAGCCTAAAACACCTTACAGAAATGTAGCTCTGAAACAATATTTAATAATTTACATGCAACACACATTCTTATTATTTTGTTTCTCCATTGAAAAGAACCTAAATAAAGTTGTTGAAAAACAGTAAACACCTTTCAAGGCCAAGAAACATGGAAAAAGTAAGACTTAAATGTTTTAATATAACACTATCTATCCAAATCATTGAGGTAACCCACCCATCAGTGCTGACTCTTTATGAAGACAATGCCTGACAATCAAAGAGGAGATTTGGTGATGGAGTCACTTTCTGCTCATTTCATTGGTCAAGAGTGCCACCTACTGATGGGTTAGGGTTATTATGATATGGATAAACCCTATTATTCAGACACTTAAGAGAGGAAAAGTTAGATATATATTCTTTAACGTGTAAGCACAAAGTCAGAGTATGTGTGTGTAATAAATGAATACAATATTTTGGTACATATTGCTTATCAGGGGCTGGTTCTAGACATTTGGAGGCCCTAGGAAAATGTATCTTTCTGTGTGGACAGGATTTCCCCCTTCTATTGAACCAATATAGATATAATCAAATGATGTATTGCAGTGCAAAACCTCAAATATGCACTATATACACAAATCAACTACTAGTGGAAGTGACAAAGACACACTACTAAGCAGAAAAAATAGTTAATTTATTCAGTAAATTGTATAGGCTACTTATTTTTCAATAAATAACAGTATTTATGATTTGAAAACTAAAATGCATTATTATTTTGGAGCAGTAATGTAAACATCAGCAGAATTTAGAAGAGAAGACAGTGAGATATTTTAAAACATTAACAAAAAAGCTCTAGTATGTTGTTTATTCTGACTTTTAACACAAACTTCTTTACTTATACTACAGTATTTCATCTCCCGATGCAGTGTCACTGAACACAAGTGGTGTCCGCAGAATAACATCGGTTTCATAGACAACTGGACAACATTTTGGGGCAAACCTGACCTGTTGAAAAGAGATGGTCTTCACCCCTTCTGGGGTGGTGCCGTTCTTCTCTCTAGTAATACGGCACATAGTCTTAAGAGTTGGTAGTACTTTACTAAATGGGGCCTAGGTCAGGAAGCAGACAGACTGACTAAACCGACCGTCTGCTAGCCGCCTCATGTCAAAGTCATAAATCTCAAGACTCTTTCACTTAGATACTATAATATAGAGAAGGTGTCTTTTCCCTGAACTAGTTAATACAAAAAACTCTCAAACCCATTTAAGGGTAATAATTTAATTGATGTCCAACAAATAAAAAACAGATATAATATAGATAAACAAATGATAAAGCTTGGTTTGCTGAATATTAGATCCCTTTCTACTCAAGCATTTTTTGTAAATGATATAATCATAGATCATAACATAGACATGATCTGTTTGACTGAAACATTACTTTAAATGAGTCTACTCCAAGATTAATGTAATAAAGATGAGCCTTGTTTGAAGAGCAAAAGGGAGAGGTGTTTCTGCAATTTTAGTAATATTTCCAGTATTATTTAGGTCTATATTTTCAAATACAATTCTTTTGAAGTGATGGTGCTTCATGTAACGTTATCCTGTCTAAGTGATAAATCTCATTTGACATATTTACTGGCTACTGTATACACACCACCAGGGCCCCATGCAAGACTTTATCAAAGAATTTGCTGGTTTACTGTAAGAGTTAGTACTGGCTTGCTGATAAAGTCTTAATTGTTGGCAATTTGTAGATAACAAAGATGCATTGGGACTGGCACTTGCAGACATTCTAAACTCTATTGGAGTTAGACAACACACGTCAGGATTCACTCATTAGTGTAATCATACTTTAGATTTAAAATTAACACATGGAATCGGTTTTGATGGCATTAAAATTCCACATCAGTGCGATGACATCTCAGATCATTATCTAGTCTTGTGTATACTCTATTTAGCCAAGGCTGCAAAACCAACTCTCCTTGTTACAAATATGGTAGAATTATCACCTCTACCACTAAAGATTGCTTTGTAAATAATCTTCCTGACTCGCCTCAGCTCCTCACCATACCACATACCAGAATTTCTTTACTTGCAACCTTGATACTAGAGAGAAAATTATAACCACGCAACCATTTTCATTAGGATATGTCTCAAAAAACTTCCATGTTGGCTGTTATTAAAGGGTTAATTCACCCAAAAATGAAAATTATGTCATTAATTACTCACCCTCATGTCATTCCAAACTCGTAAGACTTTCGTTCATCTTCGGAAGATCCAGAAGCTCAAGCGTGCTGCGTAACACACGAGAATGAACCTCATTGGTCACGCAGCACATTTGAGCTTCCGGAAGAGGTTTGTTCTTGTGCATTATTCATGTTCGGATGAGCTTCTGCTTATGTTCGTTGATCAAAGTTTACATGTGAGTAAAAGCCTAAATTAAATCTTTTTATCATAAAACGTGATCGAGACTCTTCAGAACATTTGGACTAAAAGGCCAGATTCATAAGGATTCGTTTTCCGATCTCTTTATGATCATTTTGAAGTGTCAAAGTGTCAGTTGCAAAGGCAGTCAATGGAGATTTCATCAAAAAGATCTTCATTTGTGTCCCAAAGATAAATGAAAGTCTTATGAGTTTGGAATGACATGAGGTTGAGTAATTAATTACATAATTTTAATTTTGGGGTGAACTAACCTATGAAGCCTCTCATTAAAAAATAACACAACTTGATCCTAAAGAATTAGTTAACTACAGACCAATCTCAAATCTCCTTTTTCTGTCAAAAATACTAGAAAAGGCAGTAAGGCAGTGGAATTGCATTGGCATGGTTCAAATCGTACCATCTGACTTATCAGTTTGCAGTATTAACTGAAGAAATATATCTAACGAGTTCATAATATGGAGTACCGCAAGTGCTAGGACCATTGCTTTTCACCCTGTACATGCTTCCCTTGGGAGATATAATTAGAAAACATGGCATTAGTTTTCACTGTTATGCCGTCATTTCTTCTCGGTCTGACGAAACATACAAATTCACTAACAGAATGCAGTCAATATAAAAACTGGATGACTAGTAATTTCCTATTACTAAATTCTGAAAAAAAAAAGTTTAATTATTGGACCAAAAACCTTGATGGCTGCTCTGTGAAGCCTTCGTCACTTGTTAGGAACATGGGTGTGCTATTTGATAGCAATGTTTTATTTGAAAGCCACATTTCACTTGTAAAACCTAATTTTTCCATCTTTAAAAATCTATCTAAACATCACATATATTTTAAAATGATTACTTAAAAAGCTCTAAATGGTTTCTCTTCTCAGTTCTTGAGCGACCTTCTGTTGCATTATAGTCCTTTACGTTTATTGCAGTCTCAAAATTCTGACCAGTTAATACCTAGAATATCAAAATCGACTGTGGTGGTAGATCCTTTTCCTATTTAGCGCCCAAACTCTAGTCTTCCTTGTCTGGTTTGGGAGGCAGACACACTCTGAAGATTCCCTGTGAAGACCTTGTCGACACAATAGCCATCAGCGCAGATCCTCAGTAAAGACCACGAGAACCAGACAAGTCCTCTGCACAGACCCAATAGCCAGCTTCGACTCCTCCTCACCACATGCCGTCATGATGTATTCCAATCATCACGCAGAAGGAACTGGATTAAATGTTCTGAATGATACCAATCTACAATCTGACCTGTGATGGCATGGTTATGATTCCAGGCTGCATATTGGTTTCTTATGGCCAGAGGAGAACTGGTCCACAGATTGAGCCTGGTTTCTCCCAAGGTTTTTTTTTTTTTATCTTCCATTTCGGTCACCAATGGAGTTTAGGATTCTTGCCACTGTTGACTTTTTGACTTGCTTAGCTGGGGACACAATATTCTGTAATATTTGACTGTACTGAGACTATTAGAATGAGAACTGAACTGGACGATGACATTACCGTTTTCTGCAGAGCTGCTTTATAACTAAAAAAAACTGAATCAACACTGAACTGACCTCATCTGAACAATGACACTATTTCCTTTTTAGACCTGCTTTACAGCAGAATTGAAATCTGTTTGCTTCATTGAATCAATTTTCTGTTTATCCCTGTAAAGCAGCTTTGAAAGAATCTCTATTGTATAAAGCAATATATACCATATTGTTATGAATTTAAGTGTTATTTTCTTGGAAATACATCTGAAAAAATGGGGTCATTTTATATTCAGGGTCTAGACTTTTACAGGTCATTAATATACCCGCAACAATAGGAAGTGCCAAATACATGTAAAACGAGTGTGGCCCCCAGGACTGATAAACGCAACAGTCAAACTCTCATTAAGCCGCCAAGAAACACGGCATGTTAGAGTGTAACGTTAGAAGATGGCAACCCAAAAAGACAGCCTTAAAAAAGCTTAACAAGAGCTTAACATACCCACCAGCGAGTCCCTCACACTTGCCTGTCAATTTCTGCGAAGTGGCTGCTTTGATGCAGTGTAACAGTGCATGTCCACTGGCACAGAGCAGAGCAAGTTTTTTCAGTTAATTCCTATCAACTTCCATAGGAATGAATTAAAAACGTTCGCTCGCTCCGTGCTAATGGACATGCACGAAATTGGGTGGGCATATGAGTCACATGATTCTAAAGAAGCATGGAAACTTGTATGGACATCGGCACATGGAAACTTGGAAACATGGAAACTTGGACATTGCATGGACATAAAAGGTGAAAAACACTATATTTTTCTATGCAAAATTACATTGAAACTACTAATATGGTCTGCTTTACATAGAACTTCATGAAATTAGGTGAGCATATGCACCATTTGATTCTAAAGAAGCATGCAAACTTTTAGGGTAGGGCTGTGAATCTTTGGGTAGACAGAATCGATTCAATTCACAATTCATATATGTTCAATTCAATTCAAGAACGATTCTTGCAAATTCAGAACAATTCGATTTGAGATGATTCACATACAAATTCGATGCAATTTGATTCAGCATTTTTATATGCATTCATTAGGGTTATTGAAATGCTTCCCCCAATGTGTCTTAGTCAGGGTGCGAAATACACAGCGGCCTTGAGGAGGTCAGAGAGTAAGGGCAAAAAAAAAAAAAAAAAAAAATTTTCCATTGTTAATGTTAGTTCATGTTAGTTCTTAATGATGCTACATTATTTTAATAGCCTAAAAATTGCCAAATTAAAGCGCATCTGACTGATAGATAAACTGTGCGCTCTTATTTCAGTGTTGGGGTAAGGTAGTTATTTCAGCAGTTTCCTTTGCACATTCAGTTTAACAACAAAGTTTAATTTAATTTATCATTCATTGAAACTATGCTTATGCATTTAGACACTTACATTATGTGTTTGCTCTGTCCATGCATTAAATGCACGCCCTTGAATAAGCAGGGTTTTAC